>NC_134355.1:102710674-102850674 GCF_048569485.1 Anomaloglossus baeobatrachus | reverse complement strand
AACCAAAGGTTGTGTTATAATCCGCTTGTGATAGGTTTTTTTTTTTGCTAGGAGATGTAGATTTGGTGCAGGAATATGGTGTATAAATTTCAGCACCAAATCTGCATCTCTTGGCAAAAAATGCACAAATTCAGTTTTGACACCGTTTCGGTGTGGTTTTCTACCAGGAGGTGCAAATTTGGGGCTAAAATCTAGTGTAAACATTTTACTGCTCGTACAGTAAAGAAAGAATCCATAATCTCACTACTTGTATAGTAAATTATCAATAGTTTTACTTCTTATATAGTATAGAGTCAATAACCTTACTACTTGTACAGTAAAGAATCCATAGCCTTACTACTCATATGCTGAAGAATCAATAGTCTCACTGCATGTACAGTAAAGAATCCATAGTCTTACTACTCAAACAGTGAAGAATCAATAGTATCACTGCTCGTACAATAAAGAATCCATAGTCTTACTACTCATACAGTGAGAAATCCATAGTCTCACTGCTCGTACAGTAAAGAATCCATAGTATTGTTACTCATACAGTGAAAAATCCATAGTCTCACTGCTCATACAGTAAAGAATCCATAGTCTTACTTCTCATACAGTGATAAATCCTTAGTCTCACTGCTCGTACAGTAAAGAATCCATAGTCTTAAGGCTGCTTTACACGTAGCGACATCGCTAGCGATGGCACCCGCCCCGTCGTTTGTGCATCAAGGGTAAATCGCTGCCCATAACATACAATATCGCTAGTAGGAGTCACAAGAACTTACCTTCCTAACGACGTAGCTGTGGCTGGCGAACAATCTCTTCGGACGCAGGAACGCTGTTGTTCGTCGTTCTCGGGGTGTCACACGTAGCGATGTGTGCTGCCTCAGGAACGCCGAACAACCTGCGTCCACAACGAGCAACGACATTTTGAAAATGAACGACGTGTCAACCATCAACGATTAGGTGAGTATTTTTGATCGTTAGCGGTGTCTCGTAGGTGTTACACGCAACGACGTCGCTAACGACGCCGGATGTCCATCACAAATTCCGTGACCCCGACGACATATCGTTAAATATGTCATTGCGTGTAACGTGGCCTTTACTTCTCATACAGTGAGGAATCAAAAATTTGCAGCTTCTATAGTGGTTGGATCACATCATGCCTATGACCAATCCTTATTTGAGCCCTGGTTAAGTGTGATGTGCAATCTTGCAGGATCAAGGGTTGCATTGATCGTCCACATAATGGGCCAGGCCACAGCTAACCTAGACTAATGGTAAGTTTTGAATTAGGAGCATATAATTATGTCCTTCCTAAACTATATGCAGAGATATTGTCTGAAAGTGGACAATGCTGGGAAATAGTTATTATGAATATTTTGCAAGTCCACGCCAAAATGAAGCCTATTGGATGAACATTAAGTAAGACCTTTGATCATAGTGTAAGAAAGTATCAAAAGAATATAGGAAATGACTTTGAGAAAAAAAATAAGATTTCAGAGTAGAACCTAATTAGACATAGATTCTGGGAAATCTTGAAACCAATGTACATATTGCTGATATCCTGACAGAACAGACAGCTTCTGTCCTTCTTGTGCTAGAAAGTCTCATGCATACAGATGCCTTGTCTTACGTTCCCGTAGAGTCAATCAGATCCTTGAGATAGATTGGTTACTGAAACAAATTAATATGTCCAGCTCCCCGGCCAGCAAGACACAGGCAGGTCGATGTTGCTCCACAGAAAAAGGACAGAAATCAGCACTGATAACTGCACACCGTCAAACGTATCTTAAAGGGATATTCCACTTTCGCCTTATACAATTTTCTAATATACATTCTGTATCTATTTTTTCCAAGTTTCAAAATCTTCGGTTCTGTCATAGACTAGCATCTTCAATCTAGTATCAATCTGATAATAGTCTGTATATAAGAGCCAAGCACTCGTGTGATCATCATGTAATCAGGCCGGATTCTTATCCTCTGAAATAAACAATTAAGGCTCCTATTGACTGATAGGGGATTTATCAGTTCTATGAGACAACCCTTTTAAAAGCTGCGTCCATCAACCTACAAGCCTATGTTATTGTTCCATGTGTCATTCATCCGTTTTGCCTCTCTTTTGCATTCACATTGCATGTTTTTTTTTTATAGTGCATTTTTGAAAACCCAAGTACCCTGTTCCCCTGAAAATAAGACCGACCCCAAAAATAAGCCCTACTAGGATTTTGGGGGCTTTTTGGAGTATGCTTAAAATATAAGCCCTACTCCAAAAATAATGTAATAAACAGAAGCGGTTCCACACTGAACCATGCAATACCTTACATCGAATACCTTGGAACAGCCTCAGTCCTCCTTTTAGAAGAAATGGTAATGGGTGCACGTGGACGAGGAGAGGAGATATCCAGAACAGAAGTCCATGAAGTAGAAAACCACGGCATACACCATCCAAGATCTAGAAAGTGCTTTCATTCCATCTAACGTGCAGGTAAAATAGCGGGAAGGAAAGAGCCGAGTGCAGGCCCCACATTGACAACCTAAGGTGACCCTTAGAAGCACACAAGGTGCGAAACGGCTGTCGTCCTTGGGGGGCCTGCACCTGCTCCAAAAATAAGCCCTAGTTGTGGTTCCGTAAGGAAGTGTCCAAGCAGCTAACAAAGTTAAAGAATACAGCAGAACTCTTCATGAAAGAAAGCAGATAACCCCAAAAAAAAGCAGGCACCCCCAAAAGAAAGCAGACAACCCCCTCCGAAAAATAATTGCACTCACCAGACTCCAAAAAATTACAGTTGGCAAGTGCTGATGGTGGATGGGCTCTCACACAGACATCTGTGTTGCTGTCCTTTGTCTTTCCAGCTGCATTCCACTGCAGCTCACATAAACAGATCTGGAACCAGTAACACTCTGTGGGTACGCTCACACGAGCGTGAAAATCGGACAAGTGCAATGCGAGAAATTATCGCATCGCACTCTGACCAATGTTAGGCAATGAGGGTGAGCAGTCGGGCAGCTTTTATTGCATCCAGATTCTGGATGCGAGAAAAGCGGTAACATGCTGCGATTTTCTGCTACAGCCATATCTCTCGCAGCCATTCAAGTGAATGGGTGCGAGAGATACCACGGACTGCACTCGGATGTTATTCCAGTGCAGTGCGATATACTCACAGGCTGACAATGGAGGAGATGGGAGGATTAACCCCTCCCTCTCCTCCACAGCGCCTGCAGTGAGCTTCACAGCTGTGACCTGATCATAAGATCGGGTTACAGTCGCATGACACTCGGCTCATGCTCGCAGCAGAGCCTGAGCCAGGGGTCATTAGGATATCGCATCCGATGCTCTCGCATCAGATGCCATACGCTCGTGTGAGTCCAGCCTGTGTGAGTGATACAGCTTTCAGTCACCAGGGGGAGCCAAATAGTGTAGAACGCACGGAACCTGACAGTGATGCAGATTTGTATGTGAGAGCCCATTCACTTGCCAACTCTAATTGTTTGGGGTCTGGTAAGTGCAATTCTTTTAGGGGGTGTCTGCTTTATTTTGGGGGAAAACATAGCCGTGTATAGAGAAAATAATTTTAGTTAGGTGATTTAAACCTTTGTAAATATGGTCTGTACCCACCACTATAGGACTGGTTCTGAGAATAGCAAATCAGATAACAAAATGTGCATTTAAACCTGTAATAGGATTAACACAAATTGTTGATGTTCCAGAATGTGATGGCAGGATTACATTTGAATAAATGTTGATTTTTTTTTTCTTTAAGAATAAATGTGGTTCATGGGAAAATATAAGATGACCCTTAAAAATAAGCCCTAGCGCATCTTCAGAGCAAAAAATAATATAAAACCCTGTCTTATTTTCGGAGAAACACTGGTAGGTAGATTGTCTGAACTAAAGGGGGCTTTACACGCTACGATATCGTTAATGTTTGGTCGCCGGGGTCAAGTTGTTAGTGACGCACATCCGGCGTCATTAACGATATCGCAGCGTGTGATACTTACCAGCGACCTTAGAGCCCTGGGGCGGTACAATTACAATTATTGAAGCAGCCAATGTTGTTTTTAAAGACGTTCCCCCGGGCAAAACCCTTTTCCTCCAGAGCTTGTTTTAATTAGAAGGAGGTATTATCAGAGATATACAGTACAGACCAAAAGTTTGGACACACCTTCTCATTCAAAGAGTTTTCTTTATTTTCATGACTAAAAATTTTAGATTCACATTGAAGACATCAAAACTATGAATGAAAACATGTGGAATGAAATACTTAAAAAAGTGTGAAACAACTGAAAATTTGTCTTATATTGTAGTTTCTTCAAAGTAGCCACCTTTTGCTTTGATTACTGCTTTGCACACTCTTGGCATTCTCTTGATGAGCTTCAAGAGGTAGTCACCGGAAATGGTTTTCCAACAGTCTTGAAGGAGTTCCCAGAAATGCTTAGCACTTGTTAGCCCTTTTGCCTTTACTCTGCGGTCCAGCTCACCCCAAACCATCTCGATTGGGTTCAGGTCTAGTGACTGTGGAGACCAGGTCATCTGGAGTAGCATCCCATCACTCTCCTTCTTAGTAAAATAGCCCTTACACAGCCTGGAGGTGTGTTTGGGGTCATTGTCCTGTTGAAAAATAAATGATGGTCCAAGTAAACGCAAACCGGATGGAATAGCATGCCGCTGCAAGATGCTGTGGTAGCCATGCTAGTTCAGTATGCCTTCAATTTTTAATAAATCCCCAACAGTGTCACCAGCAAAGCACAACCACTCCGTCACACCTACTCCTCCATGCTTCATGGTGGGAACAAGGCATGTAAAGTCCATCCGTTCACCTTTTCTACAAAGACACGGTGGTTGGATCCAAAGATCTCAAATTTGGACTCATCAGACCAAAGCACAGATTTCCACTGGTCTAATGTCCATTCCTTGTGTTTTTTAGCCCAAACAAGTCTCTTCTGCTTCTTACCTGTCCTTACCAGTGGTTTCCTAGCAGCTATTTTACCATGAAGGCCTGCTGCACAAAGTCTCCTCTTAATAGTTGTTCTAGAGATGAGAAGGTGTATCCAAACTTTTGGTCTGTACTGTATGTGATGGCTGCTCTCCTGATCTCACTGCAGAGCTGTGTGTGATTATACCTGACACATCTGGTTCCTCTCAGGGATTCAGCTTCCATCCCCCAGGCAGCAATGTTAATGCACTGCAGCAGAGCTGTGAGAGCTGCAGAAAGTGTGTTTGTAAGAAGACAGAGTTCAGTTCCACTACTCTGTGTTAGTTTTGTGCCTCAGGTTGGAAACTCCTGTTTTTATTAGCAGATTCTCATGTAGATCAGTGTCTGGGCCATAGATCTAAACAGCTCATTTACATATAAGAAAAAATGTGGATTTCTCTGGAATGAAACATGGGAGCGCAGATATCAAGGTATCATTTTATTCAGTTGCCTACGACCTGCATGTCAATATAGACGGCTTAGTAGGGTTAATCCTACTGACAGATACCCTTTAATGACTGAATATGATCCACAGATCAGAGGAGAATAGGAAATGCTCTGAGTTTCATGGATTGGACACACAAATCCGTATTAACAATTGTCATGTGTATGTATCAATGAAACTCTATCTGTTAATGAGCCGTGAAAAAAAACGGACAGCACACAGATGTAGCCTTATATGTGATATATGTTATAAGTAATATATAAAGAAAAATAGTAGTAATGAGGAAAAAAATTGAAATATAAAAAAGGATTAAAAGGGAATTAAATGCAATTAAATGTTATACTAAAACATAAAAAAAAAGTTGTGGCCCTTTAAAGCAGGCCATGACTAATAATCATCATGCACATGGGTTATGATTGTTTTAATACCACTTGTATAAAACTCCTTGGCTTCTGTTTCGGTGGCACATTACAAGCTACTCCAACCTATTATATAATTGCCTTGTATTTTATAAATCTTGTAAAATTACCACCAAAGTGAATTATGATTCTCAGCTGATTAACGCTATTCATTCGTGCCAATTCCACTGCTGTTCTAATCTTGAATTGGCCCTAAATAGCAGTATCATTGAAGTCAATCTGAAAGCACAATGCCGAGTGAAATCCTCAAACAAGCCTACACCCAGCAAAGAATACAGAAGCAGCGATATGAATACATTTTTAGACAATCTCGTCTGTTTTCTGTCCAGAATGTCAGCTGTGATTGTGCTGGAGGCCTAAGCCGTGCCTGCGATAATGATGGCTCATTTATTTAGCATGGTTATTTTAGTAACAATGAATGTCAGAGCTGATTGACAACTTTGGTTTTCATTATGGAGAAGATGAGGGGTCGGATTAGTGAGAGCAGTGGCTTTGATTGTATGCGCATCACAAATAAACACTCCAGCATTTATGTAGAAATAGGGAACTATTCCCATACACTTTAATTAGCTCTGATCTCATCTATAACTCGGCTTCATATCTATCAACGTCTGAAAAGCACATCCGAGTGAAAATAACCCAGGACAACTGTTTTTCGTTGACTAAAAACGCAATGGTAAACTTTATAAAATCTGACCATTTCCTTCATTTCCTTTTCCTTAAAGTGGATACTATATTTTAACAGATTTGTTGGGGAAAGGATGTGGCACTTACCAATATACAAGTATAAAGGCCCTGTTGCATGCAGCGACATCACTAACGAGATATCGCTGGGGTCACGGAATTCGTGACGCACATCTGTAAGAGGTAGTCGGACCCCTGGTAGTGAAGGAGCTGTTTTTCTCCCCCTGAAGACGCCACAGTAGTAGGCTGCTTTCACACTACGTCTTTTTAACATGCGTCCTGAACGTTTTTTAACGCAGAAACGGATCCAGTGCAAATGCGTTTTCATTTCAATGCATTTGCAATGGACTTGCGTTAACATGCGTTCACCTGCGTTTGCGTGCGTTATAGTGAGGATCCAGCGACTTGCAGTTTTTTAACATCTTTCAAAAACGCTACTTGTAGCGTTTTTGAGCTGCATCCAAATACTACAAATTGCTGGATCCTGACTAAACAGCACGCAAACGCATGTGAACGCTGGCGTGCTGATAGACAGGATCCTGCTTGCTCTACTGAGCATGCCCAGAAGCCAGCCCCGTGATCAGTCTATCTCTCTCCTACCTCTCTGTCTCTCTCCTACCTCTCTCTCTGTCTCTCCCCCTCCCTCTCCCCCACCTGAGAGCTGCGGACACTCGTAACCAAGGTAAATATCGGGTAACCACTTATCTTAGTTACCCGATGTTTACGTTGGTAACGTGTGCAGAGAGCCCGGCTCCTAGCAGCTGCAGACGCTCGTAACCAAAGTAAATATCGGGTATCCAAGCAAGTATACCCGATGTTTACCTTGGTTACGAGCCTCGCAGCTGTCAGATGCCGGCTCCCAGTCTGGCACGTTTAGTTCCCATCACTCCCGATCACATGACTCCAATGCCCGCCCCTAAACATCCAGTGACAGGATCCTGCAAAGTAACACATGCGTTTGCATGCATTTTTTGCTGTAAAAGCAGGATCCGCTTTTGCAGCAAAAAAACGTTCAGGACGCATGTTAAAAAGACGTAGTGTGAAAGCAGCCGTATGGTGGCAAATTGTAAATGTTGATGGTAAAATGTTACCTGTCATAAACTGTTTCCCCACTAGGTGCCAGTGTAGAGCAGTGGTTCCCCTGGTAACAGTGGCAGGGAAGGAGGGGCAGGGCAGCCTAGGTGGGGAAGGGAGGTCTCTGAATGCAGAGTCCAGTGTGCAGTGAGATGTGACTGGAGAAAGAAGTCTGAGGTGACGGGGCAGAGTGTGGAAGTGGTGCAGTGGCAGAAGAAGTGGAAGAGTTAAGACTAGTCCCAAAGCCGGTAGTGTGTACTACAGTGCAGTGCAGCTATCAGGGGGATAACAAGTGGCCCCTGCAGGCGAAGGGTAGTGCCCTGACAAAGAAGTGAAGATAAATGGGAACGCCCATAGAAAACAAGTGAAGTAGTTCCTTGGCAAAGAAGTGGAGAGGTGAGAACTTATCCGGAGCCGGTAGAGTGTGCTAGATCTGCCCTACAGTGAAACAGGCTTCAGAGTACAGCTACTAGGGGGTTAACGTATGTCCCCTGCAGGCAAGGGCAAGTTACCGGGGAAGGAGGAAACCGTCAGCAAGCAGTGTAACCTGCAAACTGAAGTGTAACCTGTAAACTGAAGTGACTTTCTGCTGGAAGGTGTAACGAAGAATAGAAGCTGTGTTAAATAAAATGTTCCTTGGTTCATCAACTGCCTGCCTGTGGCTCTTTACTGGGAGTAATGAAGGAGCCAGCGCGCTGATAGAAAAAGGTGTCACCGAGAAGCAAATTGTCCACATGCATGTGTCCCTGCCACCTACACTCTGCCCCACAAGCAACACCTCGGTTTTAACAGTGACGGCCGGGCCGGGGGTCAGCCTGCCGCCCCCTGGGCGGGAGACTGCGACTACAACCCCTGAGGCGCCCCCTGCCCCCGTTACACATCCAACCTCATTATCATCGTCGTTGCATGTGACACCTACGAGCGACTGTTAACGATCAAAAATACTCACCTAATCGTTGATCGTTGACACGTCGTTCATTTTCAAGATATCGTTGCTGATGCTGAACGCAGATTGTTCGTCGTTCCTGAGGCAGCACAAATCACTATGTGTGACACCCTGGGAACGACGAACAACAACGTTCCTGCGTCCTCCGGCAACGAGGTGGGCGTGTCGTTAATGCGGCTGGTCTCCGCCCCTCCGGTTCTATTGGCGGGCCGCTGTGTGACGTCGCTGTAACGGCGCACGAACCTCCCCCATAAAAAAGAGGTTGTTCGCCGCCCACAGCGACGTTGCTAGGAAGGTAAGTCCGTTTTACACGTCCTAGCGATATTGTTTGTCATGGGCAGCGATTTGCCCATGATGCACAAATGACAGGGGTAAGTGCTTTCACGAGCGACATCGCTAGCGATGTCGCTGTGTGTAAAGCTGCCTTAAGTCCCAGTTCACATTGCGTCTTTGACATGTTAGTGGCTCCTTCTGTGCTTCTGTCCGAAGCCCTTAAAAAAGGTATTCTGATTACAAATAAACTGAGCAGCAGCACTCAATGTCAAGCAGCAGCTGCAAAGCAAACAATATTTTAGGGTGTATACAAAGAGAGATTAGATCCCGTGATCCCAACGTATTGTTACCCCTCTATAAATCACTTGTAAGGCCACATCTAGAATATGGGATACAGTTTTGGGCTCCACATTTTAAAAAAATCAATTCAGAAGTTAGAATCACTTCAAAGGCGGTTAACTAGACTACTACAAGGAATGGAGGCCTCCCATATGATGAGAGGTTGAAAAAGTCAGATATGTTTAGCTTAGAAAAAAGACGTCTCAGAGGAGATCTCATTTATATGTATAAATACATGTGTGGTCAATATAAAGGACTGGCACATGACTTATTCCTTCCAAAGACAATACTATGGACCAGGGGGCACTCACTGCGAATGGAAGAAAAGCGATTCCGGCAGCTAAATAGGAAAGGGTTCTTTACAGTTAGAGCAGTCAGATTGTGGAATGCCCTACCACAAGAGGTAGTAATGGCAGATACTATAACAGCTTTTAAAAAAGGGCTGGATGATTTCCTCACTACACACAATATTGTTAGTTATAAGTGACTTAATGACAAAATCTATAATTGGTGGAGGAAGGTTGAACTAGATGGACCTAGGTCTTTTTTCAACCTATGTAACTATGTAACTGCCTATGGCACCATTGAGTGTAATGAAGTAGATAGAGTCTCTTTGTGCTCTGTCTTCCCTCCTTTACGGCAGTGTCAGCCAACCTCTTTAACCACTTCACGACCAAGGACGTACCTGTACATCCTTGGCCATGTCTGTCCTTTTGGGCTTGTGTGGTATTATTCCCCACACATGACTGCTGATCTGATCAGCAGACATGTGCAGCTAACAGGTGTGGGTTGATCTCCAATCTACCCGCTTCTTTTAACCCCTTAGATCACGCTTTCAAACTGACAGCGTAATCTAAAGCTCCCCGGCGGGGATCGTGCTGTTCCCCACCACCATCGGCGGCCCCATGACACGATCACGGGGCACCGATGGGTTGGCATGGCAGCATGGGGTCAGATGATGACCCCTATCGCTGCCTGCCATGATGTGTTTCCTGAGAATGCCGTCAGAGCGCACATACTCCAAAAAGCACCCAGAAATGGATGGAAGCAAAGCTCTGGAGAGGCAGCAATGAGTCCAGATTAAAATCGCAATGAACACTTGTGAAGCAATCTTAAAATTGCTTTTGGAAAAAGGCACCCTTCCCTATATGAGAGACCTTGAGCAGTTTGCAAAAGACGAGTGGTCCAAAATTCCAGCTGAGAGGTGTAAACAGCTTGTGGATAGTTATAAGCGATTGATTGCATTTCTTAATTCCAAACGGTGTGCAGCCAAACATCAAGTTGAGGATGCCAACAATTTTGTCCGGCCCATTTTGTCGGTTTTGTGTGACGTTATGTCCAAATTGCCATTTTTTTTTTTATGTAGTTCCAATACACATAAAGGAAATATTCATGTGTATGATGTAACTGCAATAGTTGTCTTGGATAAATACTTCATTTTCTGGAAGACTTTCAAGGGTGATAACACTTTTGGCAACGACTGCAAGAAAAACCTCTAAAGATACCGGGTGAGTTCATTTGCTTTTCAGAAACCCATTTGGGCAATCAAATTGCATTCACATTATACTTTTGCTGTGCCACATATTTTGCGTTTTTAGAATCAAACAGACACAAAGTGATACCATATATATATATATATATATATATATATATACTACTGTTCAAAAGTTTAGGGTCGCTTAAATATTTCCTTATCTTTGAAAGGAAAGCACATTTTTCTTTCAGTGAAGCTAACTTTAAATTAAACAGAAATACACTGTATACAGTGATAATGTGGTAAATAACTATTCTAGCTGCAAACGTCTGGTTTTTAATGCAATATCTACAGACAGTATATATTAGCTGTAGCACCCGGCATTGCCCAGGATAGTAACTGTCTCTCTGTTTCTCTCCCAGTCTCTGTCTGTCTCCCTCTCTGTCTGTCTCTTTCCCTGTCTGCCTCTCTATCTTTTTCCCTGTCTGTCTCTTCCCCTGTCTTTCCCTGTCTGTCTCATTGTCTGTATATTTGTGTCTATCTGTGTCTGTCTGTCTCTTTCCTTTTCCGTCCCTGTCCCTGTCTATCTCTTTCCCTGCCTGTCTGTCTCTTTCCCTGTCTGTCTCTTTGTCTGTGTCTATCTGTGACTGTATGTTTCTTTGTCTGTCTGTCTCTTACATACACACATACACTCAGCTTTATATATTAGAGATATACATATATATATATATATATATATATATATATATATATATATTTAATTGCCTTATTCTGTCTGTCTTGCTCCAAAATTCTGTCGTTACTGCGACAAGCGTCTCATTGGCCGCTTGCCTCAGCTCCGCCCCCCCATGGATTGGCCGCTCACCCAGGCTCCGCCCCCCCACATGGATTGGCCTCTCGCCCCGGCCCCCTGCCTGCACGCATTGGCAACTCGGCCACGCCCCGCCCCCCCTCACGCATTGCACGCTCGCCCTGGCCCCGCCCCCCGCACGCATTCTACGAACCGACACGGAGCCCCGACTCCTAGGTGAGTGCTGTACCCCTGGGAGCCCACACCAGCGTACACCGGCAATCCAGCCGACACATACCCTCGCATTGCTGGAGTTGCCGGCGTACGCTGGTGTGGGCTCCCGTGCGTGCGGGGGGTGGGGTACGCTGGTAACCATGGTACACATTGGGTAATATTATGTAGCATGGTTACCAGCGTAGACCGGCTCCCGGTACACATGTGCAGAAGAGAGAAGACAGAAGAAAGAAGACCCCCGATCATACTCACCAGAAGCCGACCGGGAGCAGGTGAGCGCATCAAGGTCCTGCAGCGGCGGAACACACACACACGCACACACATAAGAACAGACACACACACACACACACACATCAGATCACACTCACTCTCACACACACCTCACACACACATCAGATCGCATCCACACACTCACAACATCCAGTGATATCGCTTGCTTCTCGGCGGCGATACTGTGCGTGCAGGGACCTTCCAGGACCTGCCGGAGGATCACATGGCCGGAAGCATGTGGTATCTCCAGATGTTGTGAGTGTGAGCACGAATGTGCGATATCGTCAATGTGTGTGTGCGTGTATGGGATCGTGTGTGTGCGTGTATGCGATCGGATGTGTGCGTGTATGCGATCGGATGTGTGCGTGTATGCGATCGGATGTGTGCGTGTCGGCAGAAGGCAGAGGAGCACTGCGTGCAGCACAGCTGCTGGGACCACCCACCGGAGGGCACAGGCAGAAGTGGGGTGTGAGTGTATGCGATCAGATGTGTGCGTGTATACTGTCTGATGTGTGACTGTGGAGCACGATGGGGGGTGCACAGCATGGGGGATGGAGCACGGTGGGGAGTGCGATGCATAGGGGATGGAGCACGATGGGGAGTGCGCAGCATGGGGGATGGAGCACGATGGGGAGTGCGCAGCATGGGGGATGGAGCACGATGGGGAGTGGGTAGCATGGGGGATGGAGCACGATGGGGGGTGCGCAGCATGGGGGATGGAGCACAATGGGGAGTGCGCAGCATGGGGGATGGAGCACGATGGGGAGTGCGCAGCATGGGGGATGGAGCACGATGGGGGGTGCGCAGCATGGGGGATGGAGCATGATGGGGGTGCACAGCATGGGGGATGGAGCACGATGGGGAGTGCGCAGCATGGGGGATGGAGCATGATGGGGAGTGCGCAGCATGGGGGATGGAGCACGATGGGGGGTGCGCAGCATGGGGGATGGAGCACGATGGGGGGTGCGCAGCATGGGGGATGGAGCACGATGGGGAGTGCGCAGCATGGGGGATGGAGCACGATGGGGAGTGCGCAGCATGGGGGATGGAGCACGATGGGGGGTGTGCAGCATGGGGGATGAAGCACAATGGGGGTGCGCAGCATGGGGGATGGAGCATGATGGGGGGTGCGCAGCAAGGGGGATGGAACACGATGAGGGGTGTGCAGCATGGAGGATGGAGCACGATGGGGGTGCACAGCATGGGGGATGGAGCATGATGGGGGTTGCGCAGCATGGGGGATGGAATGGAACACGATGGGAGGTGAGCAGCATGGGGGATGGAGCACGATGAGGGGTGCACACCTCCCCCCAAAAAAAACACACACACACCGCCACACCCGCACAACACACCACACACACACTGGGAACCACAAACACCGCCCTACACAGACACCCACACACACACAGACAACGCCGCACACACACAACACCCAACACACAAACACCGCGGCATACATAAATATACGCACATACCGCGCAACACACACACTGCACAAAACATACCTCCCCCCAAAACACACACACGCACTCCACACCCACACAAACCGCGCAACACAGACAGCACCACACACACAGAATGCTGCAGACACACAGCGCTCCACAAACAACGCAACACACACAACGCAACACACATACAACACCGCTCTCCCACACCCCCCACCCAGACAACACCCAGAACATTTACAGCGCCCTACACAAACACTTGGTAACTACACACAACAACATCTATATATATATAGATAACAAAAATCATACATGAACTACACAATACGTAAATTCTAGAATACCCGATGCGTTAGAATCGGGCCACCTTCTAGTTTCTAGTATGTATATATATACATATATATATATATATATATATATATATATACTGGATAATGTATAAATTTGATATATGGATGTTTTCCACTTTTTATTGCATTTTTTTGTCAGTATACATGGCATATCTAAATAAACGTGTCTTCAGCCATGAGACATTCAAGATATAAGACATTAAAATGATACCCATGGTGCTTCTAACATTGCAGTACTATCAACCCTGGGGCTCATTTTCTGAGGTAAATCATCCTTAACATAAGGAGGAGAGTAGCCATGGCTATAACAAGGGAGCAAAATGTGGAATACGGCCAAAGATTATCTGCATAGAGGACAACTCAGAGCATAAAAGTGATGTGTCTATAAGTGTTTTGTCTATAAAGGGTTAACTTATTCTGAATGATAATTCTTATGGCATTATTCCCTAAATATATGACAGTGATCTCATAATTCCCCCTTTGGGCAGCCAGGAACTGTATGACCCATCAGTAGCAATCTGCCAATGGCAATTGCTGGGAGGTTGTCGAATCCCTATACTTCTGTATGATTAAAGGGGTTGTCTCAGAATTAAAAAAATAAAAAAATTGCAGGGGATATAAAAAAAATCAAAATCAAACATTACTCAACTGGTAAATCTCCTGCCACTCTAGATATGATGTTACCCCATTTCTCACCGGTCTTTGTTTATTTTAGGTGACTTAGCAGCACAACTGCCACTGTCGATCACTGCTGTCACCCGCAGTGGCACCATGTAATGCTCGTGATTGCAGAGGCCAGTGACTGACTGCAGTGGTAACCTGCATGTTAATTGCTTGCACATTTTCTAATTACTAAAGCGGGCTTTACACACGGCGACATCGCTAGTGATGTCCCTGGTGAAAACACCCGCCCCCATCGGTTGTGCGTCACGGGCAAATCGCTGCCCGTGGCGCACAACATCGCTCGGACCCGTCACACGGACTTTCCTGCCTAGTGACGTCGCTGTGGCCAGCGAACCGCCTCCTTTCTAAGGGGGCAGTTCGTTCGGCGTCACAGTGGCGTCACTAAGCAGCCGCCCAATACAAGCGCCCAATAGAGGGGCGGAGATGAGTGGGCCGAACATCCCGCCCACCTCCTTCCTTCCTCATTGTGGGTGGCCGCAGGGACGGGGATGTTCCTCATTCCTGCGGTGTCAGACATAGCGATGTGTGCTGCCGCAGGAACGACGAACAATCTGCGTCCTGCAACAGCAACGATAATCGGGATTAGAACGACCGGTCAACGATTAACGATTAGGTGAGTAATTTTGATGGCTTAACGGTTGTTCGTGCGTTTCACACGCAACAACATCGCTAACGAGGCCGGAGGTGCGTCACGAATTCCGTGACCCCCAACGACATCTCGTTAGGGATGTCGTTGTGTGTAAAGCCCGCTTTAAACTCTCTAATGACCCTTTTTTGCATGTGTGCATTTTCTGTATGGAGCGAACTCAAAAGCAGAGTTACCGCCATATAAAGCAGGTATCGGCTGAGGGCGCAACAGTCAAGCTTCTTAGATGTTGCTGTCATTTAAATGCCAACATTATTTTTGAGATTCGGATCCGGACTTTTCTTTCAATCCAGCAGTGATCTGCTGGTCCTGGATTTTGGAAGGTTTGATCAACAAGTCCCCACCTTTCAGCCAGGGCCTATCTGAAGGTACCACACCCTTCTTTTTCCTCCTCCAGTCTGCTGGTAGCTGCCAGATATAGTCCTATAGTTTACTGCTGCTGCTTGGTTCACATCCTGATGTTGTACATTTGATTCCCGTGTTTAGACTTCTGCCTGTTCTCTGACCACTCACCTGCCCTTTTTGTACTTCGCTGCCATCTCCGGTTTGACCTTAGCCTGATTACTTGACCACTCTCTTGCCTTCCGATTTTGTCTCTTTGTATCTCCTGGTTTTGATTTTTCCTGGCGACTACTCTTCTCCGGCTTGCAGCCTTCCATAGGCAGTGATCTCCAGGGCCCTGCAGTAATTCCAGATCCCTGTACAGGGGTTAAAGGGTTTTGGGGTCCTCAGGATCCTGCTGAGTGGGCGGTTCACCTCTAGTCTGTCGGAGACAGCCATCCAGAATCTGTGGTCCCAGACAGATGTCACAACATTAAGTACAAGCTCCACACACAGCTTTGCCTAAACCCTATGAAAAATATAAAGCCAGACAGATTGCATATACCATGATCATATTACATAATGAAAGAACACTAGGGAGCAAAGGTGCAAAATAGGGTCTTATCTGGTAAAAATGGAATAAAAGAGAAAGAGGTACGCTCACCTTTTCAAGTTGTGTGACACAGAAGACATGTGCTTAATAATGGAGCTACATATGGCTGCTGCAGATACACGAGTGCACAGGACAGAAAAAGGACAGAAGACGTGTTCACTCCGTGCTGCTGCTGAACACTTTCCAAGAGAAGGCCCGAGACACACCAGTCTAGATACGTGTTTTTTATTCCTTTCAAAGGCATTACAAGCTTCTTCTTCAGGAAAGAACCAAAGTGTTTCTTTTACTTAAACATAAGCTTATAGAAACCACTTACCTCCACCAGTAGTGTGTCCAGGATCTTCCCTTGGAAAGTCTTCAGCAGCAGCGCGGAGTGAACACGTCTTCTATACTGTTTCAATATTTAATGATGACATTGCTGATGATCTCATGATATTAGCGGTGTCATTAAAGCACCTTGTAGGCTATAAATCTGCCTCATCTACATGTACAGGTATTCTTACATGGCTAATAACTATGCATTGATATTTAATTGCTGCCAGTCGTGAAATACCAAAAAACATAATGACGATGCAGCTTAATCCTTGTAATAACTTGTGCCTATCAGGCTGGAGAACTTAACTATCCCTGCGGGTTCCTTTTTGTGAATAGTTTAAGCAAGGTAAAAAAAAAATAGAAAAACTTCCAGAAGGATTATACCCATTATCTGCTGGCAAATTGCACAGTATATAAAATGTAAATGTGTCCCATGAATGTGGAATTATTAGAACAATAAAATGTTCTGTTTTTCTCCCTCTTGACATTTCAAAACTTCATTTGCAAAAGGGGGGCTATATCTTCCCCAGATTAGTGATAAATCATGTATTTTAATGAATATCAATAGGAGAAACCCCAAGACATAACACACTATCTAATTTGATTAAACTGTGCTTAAGGCAACACCACCTTCCTAGCTTGGGAATAACTGTGTAATGACTTTGTGAGGTTTATTGCAGGCAGTTTAATGATTTAATGAATGTCCTCTATATTTAGTGCAATAGGCCTAAATGATTAGTCCTTAAGAAAAGACACTTCACTTGCAATTTTCCTTTCTATGTGATGATAAAATAAAATAAGATGAACCCTCCATGTGCCATGGAGAGGACCTTTCGTTAAGTGATGTAATATGGTCACCCGATCTTTATAGGGCTTGAGAGTATGTTTTACTCGGAGGAGTGCGACACTGGTTAATGATCTTGAACTCTGATTATTACGAATCTAACTAAACATAAAGATGCAGGAAGAAGGTCATTGTATAATGATGTCAACCATCAGTGTACAGAGTGCCTGATTTACAAAGAACGATTCCAGTAATGTCATAAAATATGCATAGAATCCTAGTGTAGGATTATAAAGTTAATTACCGTGTGTGCCACCACTACAGATTAACTACTGATGGTACCCTACATTTCTAGGGCCACATGTATTTTTAGGCAGTGCAAAAGCACCAGTGGGCATAGTAATTTACTAAATGCTTGTGTTACCCCTTATAACACAATTGCCGAAAGTAGAATAGTAAAGACCATTGCTCTGGTCTCCCCTGGTGAATTTGATTCTCTAACCAGTAGGTGTAGGTAAGAAGCACAGACCAAAAATGACAATGCATTAGAGTGTTTTGATGAAGATCAGCAAGAATCAAGAAGCAAAGTATGATGGATGGCAAACAAACAAGTGGCAAAGGTAGCACCAGATGAAGCTGAAGCATCTGTGCAGATGGATGCATGTATACAGTAACAGCACAGAAAACTGGTATTTTTCAGCAGAGATGCAGTCAATCACAGGAATACAGAGATGTATATGCAATCTGGTATCCTCCAGCAAGGATGCAGTTAATCACAGGAATAGCAGAGGAGTAAATGCAGTCTGGTATCTTCCAGCAAGGCAATGACTAATAGCAAAAATAAAATAAAAGCAAGCAAAATGGGGCTTGTAGGAAGGAAATAGTTAACCACAGAATATTAGGGAAAGTATAGATAAACTGGAGATACACTTGAAGATATGCGTTACCTTGAATTTAGAACTACAAAAGTGGGATGTAAATAGCACTGAGAACAGTTGTGAGAAGTTGGCAACTTGCTTCCTGAGTGGTAGATGTGGACAACACCTAGTAAACTGGACGAAGCTAAGAAATACAACTAATTTTAGCAATGAAGTCACTGACAAGATGATACACATCTGGCTGGAGCTAAGCCAGATGAAGTGGCAGTAAGCTCCTGATAAACTTGAGGACTGTGGACAACGCTAGTTAAAAAATCCTTCCAATATAAGGTTTTATACTTTTAATATATTGCAATCATCACATTATATAGCACTGTGTACTTACAATTGCTCATTTTACCTTCCTACACTATTAATTCTTCTCTTTTCTCTGCTCTATGTAGAAACAGGAAGTCACTTTTCTCTGCATGAGTCATCCCCCTCTTCAACTGCTGACCCAACTGCTCCACTTCTGCCCCTGCCAGGAACTTTTGCAGGGATGACGTAGTCAAGGAAAAGAGACTTTTTGTTTCTACATAGAGTTTAGAAGGATTCTGCTATTCTGTTTTTAATCATATGATGTCATAGACCTAATGAAAAACAGAAGGGTTAAGTGGGTAGAAAGCAAAATGAGCAGTACACATTGCTGTATAATATGATGATTGCAATATATTAAGAGGATAAAAACTTTGATGGGAGTGCTTCTTTAATACCAAAGCACTTGGCCTCTACTTGAACCATCCCCAAAATGTCCTGGGTGATATTAGAAGAGTTTATCAGGTCCCCTGAGAAACTTGGCATGGACTACTACAAAGGATGGTGGGCATAGGAGATGAAATCAAGGGCCAGCACCGGAGTCGGGGCAGGTGAGTAACATACCTATGCACCAACTCTCATGTAACCTGCATTCCTTGGTGCACACCTTTTCTTAGGCAATGCAGGGGTTCTAGTAAAGTAATTCAGCATAAAATCTAGACCTACACATCCACAACCACACATCTACATTGGGTGCAGAAGGATGGTTGGCTCATAAGTAAAGTTTTTGAGTAGCATTGTAGCATACCAAGTGAGTTACTCTTCATAGGATAAGGCATTATTGGGTGTTGTAATGGCAGCTCTTATGAACTTCCTGTGATAATTTCTCATAAGCAATACTCTAGAAAATGTACGCATGGATATGAAATGAGACACAAATAAAGACAAGTTACCTTCAGCTCTTGATACCATTGTTGCTTTATTTTATTATGTTAATGAGTTTGAATTCCTCAAGGGAAACATCTACACGGAGCCTGAATGTCTTTCCAGAGCTAGGATGAATTTCTCAAGGACGGTGCCTTTCTGATGAAGAATTGGGTTTTCACTTTGAAATGCATAAATAAAGCACCTTCTCATTGTCACGGTCTTCTATCTGTTAAAGAGTTTAGTCACAGGTTCTGGGTCAGAATCTCACTTTACCTTGTGAGACTCTGCTGATTAAATGGATTCCCTTTCCTTTAGGAAAGAGAGGGTTGATTTCAGTTTACCTTCCAGCAGCTCCTGACTCCTGGTCAGGTGTTTCCGGTTTGGACCACTCCCAGGTCCTCTAAATACCCTCTACTTCCGGCAGAGGGTGCCAGTTATTTTCAATCATTTGGAAGCTTGGCCAGGAGGTGTAAGGAGTTGGAGAAACCCTCTCTCTGTTGTCCTTTTTGGCTGCAGCAGTTCATGGTGTGCTTGAGACACGCAACACACATCCGTTTAATTTGTACGTGTGCGGTACGTATTTGCACGTACCGGAGACACGTACACACGGAGACCCATGTTATTCAATGGTAGATGGCACACACACGTAAAATCACACGGAACGTGTGACCATGTGGTAAGTACGTGTGTGCGCTTTTCTACACAGACGACATGTCCGTTTTTGGCCGGCAGCACGCAGGCACGGACCCGCTTTAGTCTATGGGTCCGTGCCTGCACGTACCGCACACAGAGTATGTCCGTGTTCAGCACGTTTCGGGCGTATGCGTTTTTACACTAGCGATCTTATTTTTTGTTTTTTTTTAAATTAAAGTCAGTATACTTACCTTTTTTTCTGCTGTTCTCAGTCATACTTATATTGGCGCTCGGTTTTTTTCTTCCCCCGGCTCATACCGCTCCCCGATCACCAGCGCGGTGAGGAACAGCTGTGCAGACAATACGCGGCAACAATTACTTTGAATATGCCGGCTGCTCATTAATCAATCTCGTATTCCCAGCTTTCCCCACCCACAGACGCATGTGATTGGTTGCAGTCAGATACGCCCCCCACGCTGAGTGACAGCTGTCTCACTGCATCCAATCACAGCAGCCGGTGGCCGTGTCTATACTATGCAGTAAAATAAATAAATAAATAATTTAAAAAAACGGCGTGCGGTCCCCCCCAATTTTAATACCAGCCAGATAAAGCCATACGGCTGAAGGCTGGTATTCTCAGGATGGGGAGCCCCACGTTATGGGGAGCCCCCCAGCCTAACAATATCAGTCAGCAGCCGCCCAGAATTGCCGCATACATTATATGCGACAATTCTGGGACTGTACCCGGCTCTTCCCGATTTACCCTGGTGCGTTGGCAAATCGGGGTAATAAGGAGTTTTTGGCAGCTCATAGCTGCCAATAAGTCCTAGATTAATCATGTCAGGCGTCTCCCCGAGATACCTTCCATGATTAATCTGTAAATTACAGTAAATAAACACACAAACCCGAACAATCCTTTATTAGAAAAAAAAACACAAACATATACCCTGGTTCACCACTTTAATAAGCCCGAAAAAGCCCTCCATGTCCGGCGTACTCCAGGATGGTCCAGCGTCGCTTCCAGCTCTGCTGCATGAAGGTGACCGGAGCTGCAGAAGACACAGCTGCTCCTGTCACCTCCACACAGCTAATGAAGGGAATAGTGCGATCAGCTGAGCTGTCACTGAGGTTACTCGTGGCCAACGCTGAATACAGATGATCGCGCTATTCCCTTCATTAGCTGCGTGGAGGTGACAGGAGCGGCTGTGTCTTCTGCAGCTCCGGTCACCTTCATGCAGCAGAGCTGGAAGCGACGCTGGACCATCCTGGAGTACGCCGGACATGGAGGGCTTTTTCGGGCTTATTAAAGTGGTGAACCAGGGAATATGTTTGTGTGTTTTTTAATAAAGGATTGTTCGGGTGTGTGTGTTTATTTACTGTAATTTACAGATTAATCATGGAAGGTATCTCGGGGAGACACCTGACATGATTAATCTAGGACTTATTGGCAGCTATGGGCTGCCAAAAACTCCTTATTACCCCGTTTTGCCAACGCACCAGGGCAAATCGGGAAGAGCCGGGTACAGTCCCAGAACTGTCGCATATAATGTATGCAGCAATTCTGGGCGGCTGCTGACTGATATTGTTAGGCTGGGGGGCTCCCCATAACGTGGGGCTCCCCATCCTGAGAATACCAGCCTTCAGCAGTATGGCTTTATCTGGCTGGTATTAAAATTGGGGGGGACCGCACGCCGTTTTTTTAAATTATTTATTTATTTATTTTACTGCACAGTATAGACATGCCCACCGGCTGCTGTGATTGGGTGCAGTGAGACAGCTGTCACTCAGCGTGGGGGGCATGTCTGACTGCAACCAATCACAGGCGTCTGTGGGTGGGGAAAGCAGGGAATACGAGATTGATTAATGAGCGGCCGGCATATTCAAAGTAATTGTTGCCGCGTATTGTCTGCGCAGCTGTTCCTCGCCGCGCTGGTGATCGGGGAGCGGTAAGTATGAGAGAGGGCTGCTCACTTCAGTCACTCGGGGGATTAGCGGTCACTGGTGAATCCTTCACAGGTGAACGCTAATCAGTACGCGGCACACAGACAGAGCCGCGGCATGACAATGAAGTCGGGTGAAGTTCACCCGAGTTCATTCTCATCGCGCAACTCTGTCTGCTGTCAGCCGACATGTATCAACGACATTTTGCAACACACAAACGGACATTCCACATGGACATTCCACGTACACATACACGGGCATTTTAGACACAAACACGGACATTTTACACGTACACACGGCTCGCATACGCCATCACACGGATGCCATACGTACCGGAGAAACGCCCCAAAAAAACGGAACACAGACCCGAAAAACGGACCGTGTCACACGGACGTTTTTTTGCAGAAGTGTGTTTTAGGCCTGATACAGTATGGAAGTTACCTAGTAGTCTGTTTACTTCCCCCATTTTATGTTGTTTCCCCTCGTGCACTTTTAGTGGCTCCTTTGTATGTGTTTGCCGTGTGTACAAGTTGTTGTTGTTACATCTGTTAGTCTTTATTTGTCAGTGGGGTTGTTGACTTCTGGTTTTGCCTCTTCCCCTGGGTGGTGGGTTGTGGAGGAGGGAGATCTTATCATCAGGGACAAGGACAAGAGATAGGGCCAGGTTGGGGGCCTGGACCTCCCTACTTTCAAGGGTACCTCCGGTGTGAGGGTGGGTGCAGGGACCCCAGCCTTACGGTCAGTATAGGTTTTCCTGTGATCCCCAGTCACCCGTGACACTCATCAATACCACGGACTGGACCTTCATTTTTATTCACAGTGGTGCAGATGGATCCACCATTCTCCAGGTTACTTTTATGAGGAATTTATAATGAAATTGTGACATTTGATAAATCTAAAATAGAATATATTTTCAACAGTGTGGATACGTAACCCCATTATTCATACGTCATTATATCAGTCAGGAATTCATCCCCACACCTCTTTGCTCACTTATTGGTGCCTATAGAGCAGGGAACTCTTGCATACTGGATGTTAAACAAATGATCTACAGTAGTAGCCGCTCGCTACTGTACTTAATACACTGAATCTTAGTTTGTAGAGTATAACTGCTTCATTTTTATCATAAGCAACAAATTCTAACTATTTTCTAACTTTTGCCAGTATCTAAAAAGAGTAATATTATTATCTATAAGAAGAACTCCTTAACAATAATGTCTATTTCGGATTATACAATGATAATAATATTACAGATGATATCTCCAGTGTAAAAGATTCTTTAAAAAGATGGGACAGCGACATTCGCTCCATCAACATTGCCTCTGTCTATCCTTGACGTCACATTATTGAGATACCATGAACTAAATTGTATGGAAAAACACAAATACCACTCCAGTGAACTCGGGTCTGAAAAATTCCGAGTTGTGAATAAAACCAAACATATACAAACAAAATGCAGAGGAGACAGACAGGTCTGGACCATGAAAGATAAGCCGGCAGCGGAAAATGCGCAAGAATAGATAATTGTAGCTATACAAATATGGACAGACTCCAACACAATAGCTCTTTATGGAAGCAAATCATTCAGCCTTGTTAGTGTTTGATGGGACAGCGAACTCGTTACAAAGTAGCGTGGAGATTGCTCTCTTTGTACAGATAAGTTGAGTATCACCGTGTTTTGGCACATTGTCCCCAAAATAGTCAATTCCGTTAGCTCTAATTACATCAGCGTTAAGTATAATGCAGCATATTAATATTTAATCTAGATGCTTTCTCAAATCATTGTTATTCAGATTCTGCTTTTGTCTGATGGGAAGAAATGTGCGATTCCATCTAGACTGTCTGCAGAAAACACAGATTCTTCTGCTCTGCCATTCATTTAAGAGGCAGTGAGATGAATATGAATATATATGTGTGTGTGTGTGTGTGTGTGTGTGTGTGTGTGTGTGTGTGTGTGTGTGTGTGTGTGTGTGTATATATATATATATATATATGCAGTATATATATAAAAATATCTAGTACATCCAGTACATATACTTGCATCACTGTTCATTATGACAGTCATGTTTAATGATTTCATCTATTATTCATGATATACGTAAACTACTCAAAAAGCTATTTTTGTTTTCAATTTCAACAACTAGAAGAAATGTCCAATATTACCATTATTTCATTTTTAAGGTAAAAAAAAGTACCAATTAATTTTATAGTATAGCTATGAATTTTTTGTCACGCTGCCATTTCTCCACATCCCCTACTTTTCATTGCTTAGTGAGTTAAAGTGTATACATGCTACAACATATCTAACGATGTGTCGGCGGGGTCACGTCGTGACGCACATTCGGCATCGTTAGTGACGTAGTTGCGTGTCGTTCATTTGCTAAAAATTGCACGTCGGGTTGTTCAATGTTCCCGAGGCAGCACACATCGCAGGGTGTGACACCCCGGGAATGATGAACAGATCTTACCTGCGTTCCGCGGCTCCTGCCGGCAATGCGGAAGGAAGGAGGTGGACGGGATGTTTACGTTCCGCTCATCTCCGCCCCTCCGCTTCTATTGGCCGGCCGCATTGTGATGACGCTGTGACGCCGAACGTCCCTCCCACTCCAGGAAATGGATGTTCGCCGCCCACAGTGAGGTCATATGGAAGGGTAAGTACGTGTGACGACAATTAATCGTTTGTGCAACACGGTCAACAAATTGAACATGCCGCACATACGATGAGGGCAGGTCACATCGCATACGATATCGTATGCTTAATTGTAAGGTGTAAAGCAGGCTTTTGTCTCCTCAGGTGAATTTTTGGGATAAGCTGTCATATGTGTGTATTTGTGTGTACATGACAAATAAAAAGGTATTCCTAAATTTCTACATTGCTTTAACTACCGTATATACTCCAGTATAAGCCGACCCAAGTATAAGCTGAGGCCCCTAATTCTGCCACAAAAAAATTGGGAAACCATACTGACTCGAGTATAAGCCTGGGGTGGGAAATGCAGCAGCTACTGGGAAGTTTAAAAAATAAAAATAGATCCCAATAAAATGTAATGTGCCCATCCTTGTCCCTTCTCCCCTTATTGTAATGTGCCCATCCTTGTGCCCCTTTCTTGGGCCCTCTAGTAATGTACCCTGCAGTAATGTGCCATGTAGTAGTGTCCTCCTACTGGGCCCCCCCCCATCCGGTTTACAGAGCCACCACTGCTGTCAGCACTTTACAGCAGTTGAATGCTGTACTGCACCACTGCCGACGTAAAGCATTCAACTGCAGTAAAGCCATGATGCCAGTCTGCAGCGGCAATTCCGTGAACTGGACGTGATCATCAAGGAGTGCCTCTTGCAGACCGCAGGCACATAGATTCCTCTGTGATCGCGTCCAATACACGGAGCTGCCGCTGCCGTCAGCAGTTTACAGCAGTTGGATGCTTTACAGCACCGCCGCTGCCGTAAAGCATTCAACTGCAGTAAAGCCATGACAGCAGACAGCAGCCCAGTGCATTGGACGCGATCACAGAAGGGTCTATGTGCCTTGAGGTCTACAAGAAGCAGCTGAGGGCACCGCTGGAATGGAGAAGAGGTGAAAATAATTTTTTGTGGGACCCTGACCCGAGTATAAGCTGAGGGGGGCATTTTCAGCCTAATAAAATGGGCTGAAAAACTCGGCTTATACTCGAGTATGTACAGTAGTTAGCATGAAACTAAGCAAGTTTGGAATTGACTTGCTTTTTCTATCAGCTGTCATACTCCTGCATTGAGACCTTATATCTTTCATAGTGTACAGCTAGTTTCCATTAAACTTGGATTCCAGGCCCTGGCAGAGAATGTGCAGTAGTTATATTCCGAGAGAGGGTTAATTCTTAACATCCCAGTCAGCTCTCTCAAGTTGATACAGCAGTTAGCTGCTCAAATTCCTCCCTCTCCTTCCTTTCCCTCTCCTCTGCTGAAGAGATACAGTGGAACCTCGGTTTACATGTAACTTGGTGTGCGAGTATTTCGCTATACGAGCAAAGCTAGCTGTAAATTTGTAACTCGGTGTACGACCAATCTTTGCTGTATGAGCAAATACTCACCACACACATTTCCGGTTCCGTACTTTCACCACGCTCTGACCCGCTCTTCCAGTCCGCACAAACATGCAAAAAAACACACACGTACACACACACATATTATGCTCACCTTACCTTCCGTTCCCTCGGCGTCCACCTGGTTCTTGTAGTCCGCAGTTATGTGTATCCGGTAACCATTGCGACGATGCAAGAGCTTCCGCTGTCAGGTCAGCGCTTCTCAAACCCAGGACCCCAGCGCTGCAAGGCTGCAGTGCTAACCACTGAGCCACCATGCTGCCCGTATGATCAGAGCAAGAAACTTTCTTTGTACTGAAATAAACTTATATCAAGAGGAACTCTACTACACCATCAGAACGAACTGTGACATTCTATGTCTGTTGCCTGTGGATGCAGTAGGCTCAGGAGCTGAATCTGCACCATACCTGGCAGATCCTGGCTGTGCTACACAGCCAGTAGTCCTAAGCTATAATCACTGGTGTTAACCCACTAAAAATGCCACTCTCTGGCAGAGGAATTTAAAGGGGTATTCACATCTCCAAGATCCTATCTTTATATATATAGTAGGTATAGTAATAATAATAATATCAGCAAATGCCTCCAATTAGAAATGTAGTATAGTCTTCCTGATTACCTATGTCACTTACCTCATGTGCAGCGCAATGTAGCTTAGTTATTCATGGTTATGACCATGAGCAACTAACTAACTTACTCAAATTACAGGGTGGGCCAAAAGCATAGATACACCATGATAAAATGGAAGTGGTTGCTGATATCACCTTACCGTTTGTGGCATATTAGTACATGGGAGGGGGCAAACATTTGAGGCCGGGTGATGCCCGTGGCGGCCATCTGCAAAGCAGCCATTTTGAATTCAACTTTACTCTTTTTTTATCAGGGTGTATCCATACTTATGGCCCACCCAGGGTGTAGCCATACTTATGGCCCACCCTGTACACTGACGAGCAAAACGGTAACAATGATTTGAACTTTTGACTTTCAGGCTCTATATTTCATCATTCACTACAGCCACAGTGTCCAGACCGCAACCTAATCAAACATGGGTAGAGTTGAAGAAAAAGCTGTATACATACCCAAGTGAGTCAACCATTCTGCACCAACATTAGGAACATGTAGAAGAGACGTGGGATCAGATTTCGGTCGAGACATACTCTGATTGAGAGCATGCCCAGAAGGATTCAGGCAGTATTGAAAGCCAAAGATGGATTTACAAAATACTAACAAAATAATAAAAATAAAAATTTTGCATTTTAGGAGCAAAACAGTAACAATGCAGTGACATGACAAGAATCTGCATAACTAATCATATGCTAAATAGTTGCAAGTCAAATTTATGTATGAGATATCCAAGATGATTGTCTATGAAATGATGATAGTCTCTATAGAAGCTGTAGTGGATGGTGAGATATAGAGCCTGAAAGTCCCAAGCTCAAAACACTATTACCTTTTTTCTTATCAGTGTTTTAGAGTGGTTGTAACCATGGATACCTAAGCTGCAATGTCCTGCATATGAGGTGAGTGATATAGCCAATCAGGAGAACTATACAACATTTCTAATCGGAGGTATTTACTCATATTATTATTATTATTACACCTACTACATATTAGGATACAATATTGGATATGAGAATAACCCTTCAAACGCTTACGGCAGAAGCCTGTTTTTACCTTAGTGACAGAGCCAATTTTTTTCAATTCTAACCAGTATCACTTTATGTAATAATAATTCTGTTAGAAAGGTTAAAAGATTATCAGCAATTTCTCATTTTTCCAGCAAAAGTTACAAAACCAATTTTTTTAGGCACCACATCACATTTGAAGTGACTTAGAGGGGCCTTTATGACAGAAAATACCAAAAGTGACACCATTTTTAAAACTGCATCCATCAAAGTGCTCAAAACAATATTCAAGAAGTTTATTAATAATTTAGGGACTTCACAGGAATTAAGGCAATATGGAAGAAAAAAATGAAAATTTGACTTTTTCTCACAAAAATGTTGCTTTAGTAGGGATGGGCGAACCAGAACTGGGAAGTTCGGGGTCCGTACAAAATACATGGTGTTCATGCACACAACCCCGAACACAAGCTTTCTGGGATGTTCATGTTACAGTTCAGCCGGCGCCACACGGGGCACTAGTGCAAAGCTCGCATAACACTCAGCTCTCGCTGGCAGCACAGCGGGAGCCAAGTGTCATGCTAATGTCCCTGCGACTGAGGTCTGACTGTGCGAGCGGACCTCAGCTGCGGAGGGGCGGGCCGGCACTGAGGAGGGGAGGGAGGGATTTATCTCCCTCTCTCCTCCGTAGCCGGCTATTGCGATTCTCGCTCTGCACGCGCGATACACCGGTGTACCGCGAGTGCAGTGCGATTTTTCTCTCGCCCCATTCATTTGAAAAAATCTTGCATTACAATCGCAGCATGCTGCGATTGTTTTCTCAGTCCGATTAGGGCTGAGAAAATAATCTCTCATGTGCGCTGTCACATAAGGGTGCTTTACACGCTGCGACATCGCTAACGATATATCGTCAGGCTCACGCCGTTAGTGACGCACATCCGGTGCCGTTAGCGGCATCGCAGCGTGTGACACTAAGGAGCGACTATCAACGAGCGCAAAAACGTGAAAAATCGTTGCTCGTTGACACGTCGCTGTTTTTCCAAATATCGTTGCTGCTATCTGTGACACTGCAGGAACGATGAACATCTCCTTACCTGCGTCCACCGGCAATGAGGAAGGAAGCAGGTGGACGGCATATTCCGGCCGCTCATCTCCGCCGCTCCTCTGCTATTGGACGGCTGCCGCGTGACGTCGCTGGGAAGGTAAGTCCGTGTGACGGGTGTAAGCGATGTTGTGCACCACGGGCAACGATTTGCCCATGACGCACAACCAACGGGGGCGGGTACGCTCGCTAGCGATATCGGTACCGATATCGCAGCGTGTAAAGTACCCTATAGGCTAAAATTGGTCCGAGTGGAATGCGATTTTTTTATCGCACTCCACTCGCACTGATTTTCTCGCCATGTGGCTTAGGCCTTCATGTTACAGTTCGGGTCCAGGAGCTGTTAAGAAAAATCACGTCATTAAAAAACATTCTGATCATACTTACAGGTCCCACGATGCATCCTGCAGACTCTGCCTCCCAGCGCTTCTGCTTCTGCGTTCATCCGATCATTGCTTTGCCCCCCCCGGTGAGCACCTCTGGCTAGAAGAACCTGCCATGACCGTGACGTCATACCCATGTGACCAGTCACGTGTGAATGTTGTATTACCTCATTGGCTACAGACTTGTCACGTGAGTATGACGTCATCAAAGGTCCTGGTGCGCCGTGATGCGAGTGTCATCGCATCACGGCACACAATCTCCCGACGGCAGTGGGTCAGCTGCATGTATTTCTACAGCTGAGGCACTCCTGTCGGGAGTGGGGTGATGCAATGCGAGACGCAAGTGCAATCATCCCGTCACTGTCAGCCTGCTGCATTGCTCTGTCCAGAACGATGCAGCAGGCTGACATGGCTCTATGTGCTTCTCACTGTGTATAGACATCGTCTGTGCACAAGATGAAGCAGAGTTGACTTTGCTCTTTGCTTTTCACCATGTATAGACTGTCTATGCACAAGATGAAGCAATGTTGACTTTGCTCTTTGCTTCTCACTATGTACAGACTGTCTATGCACAAGATGAAGCAGAGTTGACTTTGTTCTTTGCTTCTCACTGTGTATAGACTGTGTCTGTACAGAGTGACGAAGCTGACATGGCTATCCCTGTGGATTACGTCGTACTAAGGATTTTTTTATTATAAAGGTGGAGTCTCTAAATGTTTTTTTGTTTTATTGCTAATAAAAAAAAATTTCTGTGTTGTGTTTTTTTTTACTGTTTCCTAGAAATTCATGGTGGCCATGTCTAATTTGGCGTGACACCATGAATTTCGGGCTTAGTACCATCTGAGAATACAAAGCTGTAATTATCCCCTTTATTACCCAGCGAGCCACCGCCATCACGGCCGCTGGACAAGCCGGGAAAAGCACCTGGAAATGGCGCTAAGAAACAATGCGCCATTTCTAGGGGCAGCTGTGTACTGCCTAGAATGCCAGCCGACAGCTGCATGGCTTTACCTGACTGGCGATCAAAATACGGCTTCCCTGTATTGTGATTGCCAGCCAAGGTAAATCAGGCAGATGGGGGTGGCGACCCGTAGCCGTCTGCTTTATCTGCGCTGAGAATCAAAAATACCACAGAGCGTACGTCATTTTTTTTAATGATTTATTTATTTTTACAGTACTGTGATGTCAAGCAATCAAAATGCAGGGAAGCCCATTTTTTTTTTAGTTATTTAAATAAATAATTAAAAAAAAATGCGTGGGCTCCCGCTGCATTTTCTATTGCTAGCTAAGGGTAATCCAAGCAACTACTGGATGCTAACCCCCACTGCTTGGTGTTACCTTCACTGGCAATTGAAAATCTAAGGAAGCCTTCTTTTTTTTCTTTTTTTTTTCCAAAAGTAATAAAAAAAATTACGTGGGCTTTGCCATATTTTTGTATGCTGCCTATTTGTACCCGGCTGGGAACCAAAAATATAGGTAAGCCCTTTTTTTAATTATTTCATGAATTTCATGAAATAATTTAAAAAAAACGACATGGGCTTCGCCCAATTTTTGTGTCCAGCCAGGTATAACTAGGCAGCTGGGGATTGGAATCAACAGCACAGGTTGGCCCAAGCTTTCTGGGCCCCCCACTGCAAATTGTAGTCCGCATCCGCCCCAGAAAAGAGCGCGCTCATAGAAGCACCATCTTCTGGCTCTGTATCCAACTCTGCCAGCGGCCCTGATGCCGGATGGCACGCTGGGTAATAAGGGGTTAATACCAGCTTTGTTTTACTAGCTAGTATTAAGCCAGAGATTCTTAATGTCAGGCAAGTTTGACCCAGCAATTAAGAATCTCCAATAAAGGGTTAAAAAAAAGACACCACACAGAGAAAAAATACTTTATTAGAAATAAATACACAGACACACTCAGGGACTCCATGTTTATTACTCCCTCTCACCCGTCGATGATCCTGGTCTTCTGTCTTCTTTCTCCTTCAACCCATGCAGCTCTGCTATATCAGACAGCTCAGGGGAGGAAGACTCTTCTGCTCCCCTGTGCTGTGTAATCACTCAATGAGTGAGCAGAAGTTGCGGGTTGGTCAGCGGTGACGTCACTGCTGCCACCATTGCCATAGTAACCTGACGGGCGGGTTTCTTTAGCAATGGTGATCTCCGATCACCTGATTCCCGGCGCCGCTATTCATCACCGGCTGTGGCAGCCAATCCCTGCATGTGGGCTGACTCTGTAAAGAGCGCCGACATGCAGGGACGGGGAGCCGACCATGTGCCCGAGCATCTCGCCGGTACACGGCAGTCATTGAGTATACCGAGTACTGAGATGCTTGGGTGAGCACCGCATACCGGTGAGATGCACTGACAGGACCTAGCATGATGTTATAGCCATGTGACCAGTCTGTAGCCAATGAGATAATACAACATTCACACGTGACTGGTCACATGCTATCAAATAGGAATAACGTTTGGAACACCATTCTAAGTCCGAACTGGGTGCAAAAACCTAAAAAAACATCACTATGGGGAGATAAGGTATGCACACCAGTGACTATGTAAGGGGAATACATGAAATAGCAGAAAGTGCTGTGTGAATACTGACTTGAAAAATCCAATAGCTATATGCAAGAGTGAATATGTGAAAAATGGAATCTGCATTACTGCCATGAACATATGAATCAAGAGAAATTTAGCTACTGAATTGATCAATGCAATAGAGCCCCAACACTACGCCAAAGTATTTCTCTACGTTGGGGTCCCTAGCTTGTGTGTGTCCTCTCATGCAGTCATGCGTACGCATAAATAGCCTGGGTCTCAGCTTCCCATACACGGTAGGTTTTTTAACTGCATGAGAGGACACACACAAGCTAGGGACCCCAACGTAGAGAAATACTTTGGCGAAGTGTTGGGGCTCTATTGCATTGATCAATTCAGTAGCTAAATTTCTCTTGATTCATATGTTCATGGCAGTAATGCAGATTCCATTTTTCACATATTCACTCTTGCATATAGCTATTGGATTTTTCAAGTCAGTATTCACACAGCAGTTTCTGCTATTTCATGTATTCCCCTTACATAGTCACTGGTGTGCATACCTTATCTCCCCATGGTCACATGCTATGACATCACGGAAGGTCCTTTGGTTACCGGGTGGCACAGCGATGATCATACTCGAAAGGAGAAGCGGCGGGGGACCTGTAAGTATAATGTCAATGTTTATTATTAACTGTATTCTTCATTTTACAGCCCCCCCCCGCCCCATCACATAACTGTAAAGTCCAAAGTTCGGGATTCGGACGCAAGTTCGCATTATCTCAGAACCTGAACGCGAACTTTACAAAACGTTCGGGTGAGTCTCCCGAACACCGAACATCGGGGGGTTCTCCCATCCCTATGCTTTAGCCTAAATTTAGCAATTTCATAAGGGTATCAGGAAAACATGCACCATGCAATTTGTTGTGCAATGTTTCCTGAGTATACTGATACCATACATGTGGTGAAAAACTACTGTTTGGGTGCATGGTAGGTCTCAGAAGGAAAGGAGCATAATTTGACTTTTGGAACTTAAAATTGGCTGGAATTTATAGCGGACACCAAGTGGCATTTGCAGAGCCCCTGATGTGCCTAAACAGTGGAAACTCCCACAAGTGATCGCATTTTAGAAACTAGACCCCTCAAGGAATTTTTCTAGATGTGTGGTGAGGACCTTGAAACCCTAGGTGCTTAACATCATTTTATAACATTGAGCAGCGAAAAAAAATAATCTAATTTTTCCCACAAACATGTTGTTTTATACCAAATTTTTATTTGGAGAAAATACAATTTGCTGTTCATTTCTCCTGAGTATGCTGTTACCCCATATATGGTGAAAAACTACTGTTTGGGTGCAAGGCTCATAAGGGAAGGAGTATCAATTTACTTTTGGAATGCAAAATTGGCAGGAATTAATAGCTGTTGCCATTGCACAACTGGAGAACCCAATTTTAGAAACTACACTCCTCAAGGAATTTATCTAGATGTTTAGTGAGCACCTTAAACCCCCAGCCAGATGCTTCACAGAATTTTATAACGTTGAGCTGTGAAAATGAAAAAATAAATCTTTAACACAAAAATGTTGCTTTAAACCCAAGTTTTTCATTTTTAAAAAGGGTAATATTAGAAAATGGACAGTACTTATTGTGCAATTTCTCCTGAGTACAGCGATACCTCATGTGTGATAGAAAACTACTGTTTGGGCACACGGCAGGGCTTGAAAGGGAAGGAGCTCCATTTTGGCTGGAATAGTGTCATGATTCGCCTCCCTATCCACATGGCTAGGGGGCGGAGCCTTCTCTCGGGCCTCACTTCCGGCCCCTGGATGCCTTAAAAGCTGACACTTCCAGTGAACCAGCGCCGGCTATAAGCTTAGCTCTGCTTTGCCTGTGATTGCTGGTCCTGTGAGTGATATCCTGATCTGTCTGTTCCTGTGCCCCTGTGCCCTTGTCTGTGTTCTGTCCCCTGGTCGTCCCTCCTGTCCTGTGTCCCCCCTCCTATTTCCTCACTCGATTGCTTCCTCCGGTACTGACCTTAGCCTGACTTTGACTTTGCTTCTGCTCGCTCCTCCGGTCCTGCTTCTGCCCGTACGGTGTTTGACCCAGCCTGTCTGACTATTCCTCACATACCCTGCAGTTCTGCCTCTCAGCTGTGCTGATTAGGCAGTGCATGAGAACGCTGTGCATTTCCTTCCTGGTTCTCATTGCTCTGTGTAGTGTCGTCTGCTGCAGAGCTCTGGCTCCCCCTGGTGGCAGCATTACAGTATAGCCGGCCCCAATAGGCTTTATCTCCCATAAGAAAAAAAAAAAAAAAAAAGCCATTTAATTCTTGGTAGTGGGATCCAACTTTGCAGGATAACAGACTGTAATGGATCCACTCAGTACTTTGTGCGAGCAAGTAGCCAACCTTACGCAGCTGGTGCAGGATTTGGCTGCAGAGCATCGCACCCTGGTAGCTTCACACAACATTCTGCAGAGTGAGGTTTCTGCTTCTGCGAGGGCCACCTCCGTGGCAGTTACCTCACAAACCGTAGGACAGCATAGTCCCACTGATATCCAACTTGTCCAACTGACCTCCCCCGAACCCACGGTGATGCTCCCCGATAAATTCTTGGGGGAGAAAAACCTATTTCGGACATTTAGGGAGAGTTGCAGGCTTCTTTTCACTCTCCGGCCTTGGTCCTCGGGGAATGAGACCCAGCGGGTGGGGATCATCATGTCATTACTTAGAGGGGGCCCCCAGACCTGGGCGTTTTCCCTACCCCCTTCGGCCCCGGAACGGCATTCGGTTGACCTCTTCTTTGACTCCCTCGGGGTGATATATGACGAACCAGACCGTGTACGGGTGGCTGAGGACAGGATCATGTGTCCCACTCAGGGAAACCACACTGCTGAGCTATATTGTTCTGAGTTTCGGCAGTGGTCCACTGAGGTACGGTGGCGTGATTCTGCACTCAGGTGCCAATTCCGGAGAGGTCTTTCGGACTCCCTGAAAGACGCTTTGGCTCTGCACCCTCCTCCCAGCACCTTGGATGATGCGATGACGGAGGCAGTTCGTATGGACCGCAGATTACGGGAAAGAAGGGGAACCATGCGTGAGATTCTGCCCCCTCTACCTAGGGCACCTTCTTTGCCGGCTATGGAACAGATGGAAGTTGGAGCCATCAGTCCAGATGAGAAGGAGAGGAGAAGATGCTGGGATCTCAAGCTGTGCTTCTATTGTGGACACCATGGACACTGGAGGAAAGACTGCCCGGCTTTCCCCTCCGCTAAACAGTCGTCGGGAAACTTCTAAGTCTGGGTAACGGTCGAGGAGGTTGCCCAGACTATCAGGTACCTTTCCTCTCCTCCAATAAGATACTTCTGAATGTCGACCTCCGGGTCAAGGAGTCGGTCTGGTCTGCTACTGCCTTTGTTGACTGTGGGTCCGCTATGAACTTCATTGACTCTGAGTTGGTCCAAAGATTACAGTTAGGGACAGTGAGGTTAGAAGGACCCATTCAACTCCTGGCAATTGATAAAACACCGCTGCCTCAAAACCTCATTCGGTTTGCTACAGAAAAATTTACTCTGGTGATCGGGTCTCTGCATTCTGAAACTATTTCTTGTTTTGTAATGGCCAATCTCCCTGCTGGATTAGTGTTGGGGTATCCATGGTTAAGGTTACATAATCCCGTTATTGATTGAGAGTGTTGTACCATAGGCAAATGGAGTCCTGCTTGTCATAAAAGGTGTTTACAATCTGTACCTGTGTTCTCCATAAGTCTTGAGGGTCTTCCGGAATACCTGAGGGACTACGGAGACGTATTCTCGGAAACAGAGGCCGAGGTTTTGCCGCCTCATCGCCCATATGACTGTGCCATCGATTTACTTCCCAATACCAAATTGCCCAAGGCCCGTTTATATCACCTCTCGGGTCCAGAAAGGGCTGTTATGAAATCATACATATCTGATAGTATACGTAAAGGGCATATCCGTCCTTCTTCTTCCCCTGTGGCTGCTGGGTTCTTTTTTGTAAAGAAGAAGGACGGAGGATTAAGGCCATGTCTCGATTTCCGAGAATTAAACAAAATTACTGTGAAAAACACGTATCCGCTTCCACTCATCCCTGATCTCTACAACCAACTCTCTGAAGCCCGGTGGTTTACCAAACTAGATCTCAGGGGGGCCTATAATCTTATCCGTATTAGAGAAGGGGATGAGTGAAAAATGGCCTTTCTGACGTCAGAGGGGTTATTCGAGAATTTGGTGATGCCTTTTGGTCTAACAAATGCCTCTGCGGTGTTTCAAAATTTCATCAATGATATCTTCTCTGATTTTCTTGGTCGTTTTGTGGTCATCTATCTTGATGACATTTTGATTTATTCTGCCGATAGAGATACGCATATTATGCATGTTCGCTCAGTATTACAGAGATTACGTGATAACCATCTGTTTGCCAAGCTTGAAAAATGTGTTTTCTCTGTTCAGGAAATAGCCTTTCTTGGGTTACTCCTTTCTCGTGATGGGTTTAAAATGGACCCAGGAAAGGTGCAGGCTATCGTGGATTCGGTGCAACCCAGGGATATCAAGGCGCTACAATGCTTTTTGGGTTTCGCAAATTATTATCGAAGGTTCATTAAGGGGTTTTCTCAAATTACCAAGCCATTGACTGACCTTACACGGAAAGGGGCGGATCTGCAGCACTGGTCGCAAATGGCTGTCTAGGCCTTTATTGAGTTAAAGGACCGTTTCATGTCCGCCCCAGTCCTAGTACAGCCTGACCTCGAGGCGCCGTTTGTTGTTGAGGTGGACGCCTCAGAGGTGGGGGTGGGAGCTGTTCTCTCTCAGGGCCCTGCTACTCTGACTAATCTGCGACCATGTGCGTTCTTCTCCAAGAAATTCACTCCAGCTGAGAGGAACTATGATGTGGGTAACCGTGAATTATTGGCGGTAAAGTTGGCATTCGAAGAATGGAGGCATTTTTTGGAGGGTGCTGTTCACCGTATTACTGTCATCACTGATCATAAAAACCTTGCGTATATCGAGTCCGCCAAGAGATTAACGCCTCGACAAGCGAGGTGGGCTCTTTTCTTTTCTAGATTTCATTTTTGTATTACTTTTCGGCCGGGGTCTAAAAATGTGAGGGCAGATGCACTGTCTCGTAGTTTGGACCCGGTGTCACCTCCAGAGCCTCCTTCCTCCATTCTTCCACGAGGGGTGGTGGTCGCTGCCTTGTCATCCGAGTTAGAGGCTGAGGTCAGGGAGGCCCAGTCCTCAGCGCCATCTTCCGCTCCAGACACTAAACTGTTTGTCCCTTTGCACCTCCGGTTACGAGTACTTCAAGAGTTCCATGAGTACGTACTTAGTGGCCATCCTGGAGTTAGAGCCACTCGCAGGGCTGTTGCTCGACTGTTTTGGTGGCCGTCTCTTCACTCAGATGTTGCTCGGTTTGTGTCTGACTGTGCTACATGTGCCCGTGCTAAGGTATGTCGTAACCGGCCGGCCGGGGAACAGGTTCCATTACCTGTTCCTGAAAGACCATGGACCCACTTGTCCATGGATTTCATTACGGACCTCCCTGTCTCAAATGGTATGACTGTGATCTGGGTGGTGGTGGATCGTTTTAGTAAACAGGCACATTTTGTTCCCCTCTCCGGTCTACCTTCTGCTACGGCCCTTGCCAACCACTTTATTGACCAGGTGGTTCGGTTACATGGGTTGCCCCTGAATATTGTGTCTGACAGGGGGGTACAATTCATTTCTTGGTTTTGGAGGGCCTTGTGCAGGCGGTTGGGAATTGAGTTGTCCTTCTCGTCCGCCTATCATCCCGAGTCCAATGAGCAGACGGAAAGGACGAATCAGACCCTTGAGCAAATCCTGCGGTTCTTGGTTTCTGCTCAGCAGGAGGATTGGTGTACGTTTTTGCCCCTTGCGGAGTTTGCATTCAATAGCTAGAGTCCATCAGTCTACGGGAACTTCTCCCTTCTTCTGTAATTACGGGGTTCACCCTCACTTCAGGACCTTCTCTAGAGTGGATTCGGGGTGTCCAGGGGCCGACTCCATCGTTCAGCATCTGGGGGAGGTGTGGAAGGAGGTACGGCGGTGCATCGTGACGGCTCAACAGTCCCAGAAACGCCAAGCGGATTTACCGTTCTCTGGGACCCCCTTTTCAGGTGGGGGACAAAGTGTGGCTGTCCACTGGGAATATCAGGCTCAGGGTTCCGTCTGCTAAGTTGGGTCCTAAGTTTATAGGGCCCTATGAGATCATCGAAGTGATCAACCCGGTGGCCTTTCGGTTGCAACTGCCCCAGACCTTGCGTATTCCCAATGTATTTCATACCTCCTTGCTTAAGCCATTTGTCCCTTCGGTGGTGGATACTCAGACCCCTCCGGCTCCGATATTGGTGGATGGTGAGGAGGAGTACGAAATTCAGCGTATTATCGACTCTCGCTGGGTTCGTAGTTCCCTCCAGTATCTGATTCATTGGAAGGGTTACGGTCCGGAGGACCGGTCCTGGGTGCCGGCTCGCTCCGTGCGGGCCGACCGGTTAATTGCGGCTTTCCACCGTAAGTATCCTGGGAAGCCTGGGGGTCCGGTGGCCCCCCCCTTGAGGAGGGGGTATAGTCATGATTCGCCTCCCTATCCACATGGCTAGGGGGCGGAGCCTTCTCTCGGGCCTCACTTCCGGCCCCTGGATGCCTTAAAAGCTGACACTTCCAGTGAACCAGCGCCGGCTATAAGCTTAGCTCTGCTTTGCCTGTGATTGCTGGTCCTGTGAGTGATATCCTGATCTGTCTGTTCCTGTGCCCCCGTGCCCTTGTCTGTGTTCTGTCCCCTGGTCGTCCCTCCTGTCCTGTGTCCCCCCTCCTATTTCCCCACTCGGTTGCTTCCTCCGGTACTGACCTTAGCCTGACTTTGACTTCGCTTCTGCTCGCTCCTCCGGTCCTGCTTCTGCCCATACGGTGTTTGACCCAGCCTGTCTGACTATTCCTCACATACCCTGCAGTTCTGCCTCTCAGCTGTGCTGATTAGGCAGTGCATGAGAACGCTGTGCATTTCCTTCCTGGTTCTCATTGCTTTGTGTAGTGTCGTCTGCTGCAGAGCTCTGGCTCCCCCTGGTGGCAGCATTACAAATAGATTGCAGATGCCATGTCACATTTGAAGATTCCCTGACATGACAAAACAGCAGAAATGCCCCACAAGTGAAACCATTCTGGAGACTACACCTTTCCGTGATTCATGGAATTGTATAACATTTTACACTAAAATCCTGCTTTGGCTCCAAAGTTTTAATTTTCAAAAAGGGTAATAGGAGAAAATTAACCATAAACTTTGTTACACAATTTCTCCTGGGTGAACAAATACCCCATATGTGGTTGAAATCTACTTTTGAGGCACGGTGCAAAGCTCAGAAGGGAAGGCATGCCACATTGGACTTCAGAATTTGCTTGAATGGTTTGTGGGTACCATGCCACATTGGCACAGCCTCTGAGGTGCCAGAAGTGCAGAAATTCCCCACAAGTAACCTCATTGTACAAACTGCACCCCACAGTGAATTCATCTAGGGGTGCAGTGAGCATATTTACATTACAGAGGTGTGTCACAAAATTTTATACTATTAAGCCATGAAGAAAAAATATTTTACATTTTTTCCATTAGAATGTTGTTTTAGCCCCAGATTTCCAATTTTCACAAGAGGAATATGTAATAATGCCCTATACTGTGTTACACAATTTCTTCTGAACGTGGCAATACCTTATATGTGCCTGTACAAAACTGTTTGGCCACACCACAGGGCTCATAAGGGAAAGAGGTCCCAGTCCACTAAATGCTGTGATCGCTATCGATCGCAGCATTTAGGGGGTTAAATGGCCAAGGGTGACAGAGGACCGGCCCGGTCTGTAAGAGCCGGGTCTCAGCTGTCATGTAAGCTGAGCTCCCAGCAGCGATTGTGCAGGCACATTTCTTGTCTTTGCATGATCGCTAGGACGTACCAGTATGTCCATTTGTGGGAACGCACTACAATATAGGATGTACTGGTACATCCAACGTCGGGAAGGGGTTAAAGCAGGAGTGTGCTGATTTATGTACCCTTTTGAACTCCCTGAAACACAATTGCAGGGTACTGATGGGTTGCCATGGTAGCTGATGACCCATCATCATATGTATCCCAAACTCCTTGTATTTCCAGTATTAGATTATCCAATGAAAGGAAGATGAAAAACTGACCGCATACAGCTGCTATGCCGTGCAAATTCTTTTATTCAAACGATTTTCTCCATAGGTGCAGATAAAAATGCGGGAGGAGGCTTGGATGCGAGTCCCTCCAAAGGACGACGGCCGTTTCGTCTGTAAGACAGACTTCTACGGGTCCACCATGGCCACTGAACCTGAAGGTAATCTGAGGGCAGGCAGTGCAGGACTTTTTCTATTAGCTCCAGTATTAGATTAGATAAACAAGTAGGACAGCAGTGTGAGAAGACTCTTCTTATCTCAGCACCCCTGATTTCTCCAGTATTAGATCAAATAGACAGGGTGGACAGCAGTGTTTGCAGCCTCTTCTTACCTCAGCCCCCTGATATCTCCAGTATTAGATAAAATAGACAAGGTGAACAGCAGTGTGAGCAGCCTCTTGTTATCCCTGATTTCTCCAGTATTAGATCAAATAGACAGGGAGGACAGCAGTTTGAGTGGCCTCTTCTTACCTCAGCATCCCTGATATCTCCATTATTAGATCAAATAGACAGGGCGGACAGCAGGGTGAGCAGCCTCTTCTTATCTCAGCACCCCTGATATTTCCAGTATTAGATCAAATAGATAGGGTGGACAGCAGTGTGAGCAGCCTCTTCTTACCTCAGCCCCCTGATTTCTTCAATGTTAGATCAGATAGACAGGGTGAATAATAGTGTGAGCAGCTTTTTCTTACCTCACATCTCTGATGTCTCCAGTATTAAAGTATTCACTGGGAATATATCATCCTACCCATTAAGAAAGGGGGCGAAGCTTCCTACTACACATGCTTGCAGGTACCTATCCTATTAACACACCTGCAAAACTTTCTACCAGGATAACATGGTGGCGGCCAGTTTAATTCTAAAGTGTTTTACATCCCCAGACAAAAAAAGTGTGATTTGTTAGTTAAATAAATTTAGAAATCTATTTATAATTTAAATTTTCTTGAAAAAAATTTTTCTCCTCTGAGAAATTTTATGTAAGAAATGCCCTTTTTCACCAATTGACTTACACGTAATAGAGAGTGTTATTTTGTTAGATTGTTGTTTTTCAATATTATTTGGTTGTGTTTGACTTAGACAATAATGGAGTATTATTGTTTGCAGGACAGCTTGAGCATTCACAATGTATTTTAGCACAAGCTCTGTAGAAGACCTTTGCTGATCCAAAGCAGGTCACCAGAAGGAATATTCTCACATAGTGATTAAAAGAAAATGGGTGGCAACTTTAAACACTCTTTTTATTCATTAATCTCCAGCAGCTAAAGACAAACAAAAAGCAAAATTAATGTGAGTGCAAACGAAGCACTTGTGTCCTGTGGCGATCTACTTGCCCTGCTGAGAGAGAATGAGCCGATCAAAGAAGGGGGCCTGATTGAAGGCTGTGAAATTAGTCCAGCTTCACTAAACTCACAGTTACGTTCCATTACTGGACCTGCTTCAGAAGCAGGTGAGTCACTTAATTAATCTTGCCTACAATTTAAAATGTAATGGGGAACCGGACTAGAAATTTGTAGCAATCCGACAAACAGGTGCAAGGTGATCGCTGAAACATGTTTTTCTTCCTTCCAGTGTTCGAATACCGAAAAAGCTAAGTCGTGGTCATTGACTAGGAACTGAAGAAAGATCTCACATATATTTCTCACATTTTAGAATCTTTATGCATCAAACTAACTATAAATATACATTGGAAGACATTAACAAAATTAATTTAACCACTTACAAAACATGGCGATTTTTAATTTTTGCGCTTTCATTTTTTCCTCCTCTTTTTCTAAGAGCCATTATATTTTTATTTTTCCATCGACATACAGTGGAACCTTGGATTATGAGCATAATTGGTTCCGGGCGTGTGCTCTTAAGGCCATGTCTCACTAAGCGACATCGCTGCTGAGTCACGTTTTTTATGACGCAACAGCGATCTTGCTAGCGATGTCGCTGTGTGTGACATCCAGCAATGACCTGGCCCCTGCTGTGAGGTCGCCAGTCGTTGCTGAATGTCCTGGACCATTTTTTGGTCGTTGGTGTCCCGCTGGGCAACATGTCTGACGCCATATCAACGACGAGCGACCTCGTTGGCGACTCAGAACTCAGCGACGCAGGCGTGGTTTTGCCTTTTCTTTACAACGGCTTTTTCAACTCCGATTGGTGGTCACGACTGCGGCTTTGTTTGAAAAGAAGGCAACAAGGTCGCACTTCCGTTCTTTGTTCCCGAGCGCATACTGGTTTTCAGATTGTACTAGAGACCTCCAGGCTTGTGTGCTGGTTTGCTTAAGCTCTCCAGGCTTCTGACTTCCCCGTCGTTTCATCTTCCACCTGCTGATAGTTATATTCCATTGTCTTGGTAGGTATAATAAGGTACGACCACCAATCGGAGCAGAGGGAGCGCGAAAAGGCAACGTAGATGCACGCCTATATGTTACTAATCGTGCTATGTGACAGGGTCTCAGCGACCAACGATATCATTGTACAAGTCGTCATGGGTCGCCGTATCGTTGCTGCGTCGTTGGGAATATCTCACTATTTGACAGCTCGCCAGCGACCACGTAGCGACTTACTAGCGATCCCGAACAGGTCGTATCATTGTCGGGATCGCTGGAGCGTCGCTCAGTGTGACGGTACCTTTAAACCAAGTTACTCTTATATCAAAGCGAATTTTCCCATAGGAAATAATTGAGACGCTGACAATTCGTTCCACAACCCAAAAATATTTACTGTATTTATACAAACTTATTACAGTAATACAATATAATGTCCTGTATTCATATAAAATTATTACAGTACACTAATACAAAATTCTGCACAGTACAGTAAAAGCATATAAAACAAATTAAACTGTACGTTACCTTACAATAAAATAAAATGTGCTGTACTGGTTATCAGTAAGAAAGTACAATACTGTATCCACAAATGCAAATTGATAGATATGATATATAGTATATACTGTACTGTACAATGGTATACTGTATACAGTACATATGTACAGAAATTTGCCTCCAGAGCGGGTCAGAGCGCGGTGAAAGGACAGAACCGGGAGTGTACAAGGTGAGTATTTGCTCTTCTTGCAAAGCATTGCTCTTAAACCAAGTTACAAATTTGGAAAAAGCTTTGCTTGTCTTGCAAAACGCTCTCAAACCAAGTTACTCTTAATCCAAGGTTCCACTGTATATGCATAAATGTTTGGTTTTTTTGGTAGTACAAGTTTGATTTTTTATTTATTCCATACATTTTATGTGATCTATTAGAAAGTGGGCAAAAAACTTCAGAGTGTAGCAAAATTAAGAAAAAAAAAGTGGAATTTCAAAGTTGTTTTTCGGGTTTTGATTAATAGCGTTCATTATAAAGTAAAAATGACCTGACCTGGCAAACATCCTCTTCCTGAAGGGGGAGGGACGTTCGACGTCACAGCGACATCACACAGCGGCCGGCCAATGGAAGCGGAGGGGCGAAGATGAGCGGGACGTAACATCCCGCCCACCTCCTTCCTTCCTCATTGCTGGCGGGACGCAGGTAAGCTGCAGTTCATCGTTCCCAGGGTGTCACACATAGCGATGTGTGCTGCCTCGGGAACGACGAACAACCGGCGCGCAGAAGGAGGAACGACTTTATGAAAATGAACGACGTGTCAACGAGCAACGATAAGGTGAGTATTTTTGCTCGTTCACAGTCGTTCGTAGCTGTCACACGCTACGATATCTCTAACGATGCCGGATGTGCATCACTATCGACGTGACCACGACGACATATCGCCCGATATATCGTAATGTGTGATGCCGCCCTAAGACAAAAATAGTGGACAACCAAAAAGTGCAACCACCACAAATAACATTACAAATACATAATAAAAAATTGATTTGATCACACCAAATTCATAAGAGATCCTCCATTCATTTTCTCCAGATGGAAACTGCAGAACAGGAATTGTCTAAATTTTACCCTGTCGTGCCCATGCGTAGCTCCTGCCCTAACAAGGGCAGTCCCCAAGTGTGGGAAATGTTACCCCAAGTAATGTGTACCCTTCCAACGCGTTTCTACCACTAAGGAATTAATGGCGCTATAATAATAAGTACCGTATTTTTCGGACCATAAGACGCACTTTTTTCCCCCAAATGTTGGGGGAAAGTGGGGGTGCGTCTTATGGTCTGAATGTAGGGCTGCGCGGAATGAGGGTGCTGCGGTGGAGCGGGTCATCGGGGGCACGAACAGGCTGCAGCAGTGCCTGCCGTGACCACGTGGACCTGCTCATTTATTTATGCACGCCCATCATCCCGCCTATCATCTCTCAGTGCTGACAGGTGGACGGGATAATGGGCGAGGGATAAACAGCCGGCCCACATGATCAACCCTGGCAACTACAGCCTGGAGTGATCATATGTGGCTGTATTCACTGCCCCCCGTGCATCATCATCAGCGCGGGGTGCAGTGAATCAGTACACTCACCTGTCACCGTTCCCCTGCAGTACTGCGATCTCCTCCTGGCTGCCGGCGACCGCTGAGTGGAGCCGTCCCCGTTCCCCTGTAGCACCGCGTCATCGCTGTGCGCACGTGACATCATCACTGTGCACACGTGTCCACATGCAGCCGCCGGCAGCCAGGAGGACATCGCGGTTCTGCTGGAGAACGGGGACGGCTCCACTCAGCGGCCACCGGCAGCCAGGAGGAGATTGCAGTACTGCAGGGGAACGGGGACGTCTCCACTCAGCGGCGCTGCCGCTGACACGGACGGGAGGGGGAGCGATGCTGCAGGGAGTGAGGTAAGGGTAAGGTGAGTATGAACGTTTATTTTTTTTATGTGCCACAGGATGCGGGCCGTATACCAGCATGGGGGTGTATAGCAGGATGGGGGTATATTATGAGCAGGATGGGGGTATATTATGAGCAAGGATGGAGGCATATGAGCAGGATGGGGGTATATGAGCAGGATGGGGGTATTTGAGAAGGATAGGGTATATTATGAGCAGGATGGGGGTATATTATGAGCAAGGATGGGGGTATTTGAGCAGGATGGGGGTATATGAGCAGGATGGGGGTATATGAGCAGGATGGGGGTATATTATGAGCAGGATGGGGGTATATTATGAGCAGGATGGGGGTATATGAGCAGGATGGGGTTATATGAGCAGGATGGGGGTATATGAGCAGGATGGGGGTATATTATGAGCAGGATGGGGGTATATTATGAGCAAGGATGGGGGTATATTATGAGCAAGGATGGGGGTATTTGAGCAGGATGGGGGTATATGAGCAGGATGGGGGTATATGAGCAGGTTGGGTTTATATACTGTATATACAAGGCAGGAGGATCATTACCAGGATGGGGTATCTTAGTAGAGAATTTGGGGACATTACCCCCATAACAGTGTCAACAGCAGATCCTCGCCCCATAACAGTGTGTCATGACTCCATTTTTTGCTTAAAAATTTATTTTCCTATTTTCCTGCTCTAAAACCAGGGTGCGTCTTATGGTCAGCTGCGTCTTATAGTCCGAAAAATACGGTAATAATAATAATAATGATAATACAAGTTGGTATATATTTGACATTATAATTTGAAAGGAAAAAAGTTTTTTATTTGTTACCCCATTAAATAAAGGTGTGGATAAAACTGAAAAACCATAAATTTATAGATATAAGTGAGGAAAAAAAAGAGAAACTTTGATAAGAAGGGAATTTTGTTTACTTACCGTAAATTCCTTTTCTTCTAGCTCTAATTGGGAGACCCAGACAATTGGGTGTATAGCTACTGCCTCCGGAGGCCACACAAAGTATTACACTTAAAAGTGTAAGGCCCCTCCCCTACTGCCTATACACCCCCCGTGGAATCACGGGCTCCTCAGTTTTAGTGCAAAAGCAAGAAGGAGGAAAGCCAATAAACTGGTTTAAACAAATTCAATCCGAAGGAATATCGGAGAACTGAAACCATTCAACATGAACAACATGTGTATACAAAAAAACAGGGGCGGGTGCTGGGTCTCCCAATCAGAGCTAGAAGAAAAGGAATTTACGGTAAGTAAACAAAATTCCCTTCTTCTTTGTCTCTCTATTGGGAGACCCAGACAATTGGGATGTCCAAAAGCAATCCCTGGGTGGGTAAAATAATACCTCGTGATAGGGCCATAAAAACGGCCCTTCTTTACAGGTGGGCAATTGCCGCCTGAAGGACTTGTCTACCTAGGCTGGCGTCCGCCGAAGCATAGGTATGCACCTGATAATGCTTGGAAAAAGTGTGCAGACTCGACCAAGTAGCCGCCTGGCACACTTGCTGAGCCGTAGCCTGGTGCCGTAATGCCCAGGACGCACCCACGGCTCTGGTAGAATGGGCCTTCAGCCCTGAGGGAACCGAAAGCCCCGCAGAACGGTAGGCTTCAAGAATTGGTTCCTTGATCCACCGAGCCAGGGTGGATTTGGAAGCTTGCGATCCTTTATGCTGGCCAGCGACAAGGACAAAGAGTGCATCCGAACGGCGCAGAGGAGCCGTGCGGGAAATGTAGATTCTGAGTGCTCTCACCAGATCCAACAAATGCAAATCCTTTTCACATTGATGAACTGGACGAGGACACAAAGAAGGTAAGGAGATATCCTGATTCAGATGAAAGGGGGATACCACCTTAGGAAGAAACTCCGGAATCGGGCGCAGAACCACCTTGTCCTGGTGAAACACCAGGAAGGGGGATTTGCATGACAGTGCTGCTAGCTCGGACACTCTCCGAAGAGATGTGACCGCTACTAGAAAGGCCACTTTCTGTGAAAGGCGAGAAAGGGACACATCCCTCAAAGGCTCGAAAGGCGGCTTCTGGAGAGCAATTAGAACCCTGTTCAGATCCCAGGGCTCTAACGGCCGCTTGTAAGGAGGGACGATATGACAAACCCCTTGCAGGAACGTGCGTACGTGAGGGAGTCGTGCCAGGCGCTTCTGAAAAAATACAGATAGCGCAGAGACTTGTCCCTTAAAGGAGCCGAGCGAGAGACCTTTTTCCAACCCGGATTGCAGGAAGGAAAGAAAAGTAGGCAAAGCAAATGGCCAGGGAGAAACTCCTTGAGCAGAGCACCAAGCTAAGAATATCTTCCACGTCCTGTGGTAGATCTTAGCAGAGGTTAGTTTCCTAGCCTGTCTCATGGTGGCAATGACCTCTTGAGATAGTCCTGAATACGCTAGGATCCAGGACTCAATGGCCACACAGTCAGGCTCAGGGCCGCAGAATTCTGATGGAAAAACGGCCCTTGAGACAGCAAGTCTGGTCGGTCTGGCATTGCCCACGGTTGTCCTACCGTGAGATGCCACAGATCCGGGTACCACGACCTCCTCGGCCAGTCTGGGGCGACGAGGATGGCGCGGCGGCAGTCGGACCTGATCTTGCTTAGCACTCTGGGCAACAGCGCCAGAGGTGGGAACACATAAGGCAGCCGGAACTGCGACCAATCTTGGACTAAGGCGTCCGCCGCTAGAGCTCTGAGATCGTGAGACCGTGCCATGAAGGCCGGGACCTTGTTGTTGTGCCGGGACGCCATTAGGTCGACGTCCGGCCTCCCCCAGCGGCGACAGATCTCCTGAAACACGTCCGGGTGAAGAGACCATTCCCCTGCGTCCATACCCTGGCGACTGAGGAAGTCTGCTTCCCAGTTTTCTACGCCCGGGATGTGAACTGCGGATATGGTGGATGCTGTGTCTTCCACCCACGTCAGAATTCGCCGGACTTCCTGGAAGGCTTGCCGACTGCGTGTCCCTCCTTGGTGGTTGATGTATGCCACCGCTGTGGAGTTGTCCGACTGAATTCGGATCTGCTTGCCTTCTAGCCACTGCTGGAAGGCTCGGAGGGCAAGATACACTGCTCTGATTTCCAGAACATTGATCTGAAGGGTGGACTCTTGCTGAGTCCACGTACCTTGAGCCCGGTGGTGGAGAAAAACTGCTCCCCACCCTGATAGACTCGCGTCCGTTGTGACCACCGCCCAGGATGGGGGTAGGAAGGATTTTCCTATGGACAGTGAGGAGGGAAGAAGCCACCACTGAAGAGAGTCCTTGGCTGCCTGAGAAAGGGAGACGTTCCTGTCTAGGGACGTCGACTTCCCGTCCCATTGGCGGAGAATGTCCCATTGTAGTGGACGCAGATGAAACTGCGCAAAAGGGACTGCCTCCATTGCTGCTACCATCTTCCCTAAGAAGTGCATGAGGCGTCTCAAGGGGTGCGACTGGCCCTGAAGGAGAGATTGCACCCCTGTCTGTAGTGAACGCTGTTTGTCCAGCGGAAGCATCACTATCGCTGATAGAGTATGAAACTCCATGCCAAGGTATGTTATCGATTGGGTTGGAGTCAGATTTGACTTTGAAAAGTTGATGATCCACCCGAAACTCTGGAGAGTTTCCAGCGCAACGTTCAGACTGTGTTGGCATGCCTCTTGAGAGGGTGCCTTGACAAGCAGATCGTCCAAGTAAGGGATCACAGCGTGACCCTGAGAGTGCAGGACTGCTACTACTGCTGCCATGACCTTGGTGAAGACCCTTGGGGCTGTCGCCAGACCGAAAGGCAGGGCTACGAACTGAAGGTGTTCGTCTCCTATAACGAAGCGTAGAAAACGCTGGTGCTCTGGAGCAATCGGCACGTGGAGATAAGCATCTTTGATGTCTATTGATGCTAGGAAATCTCCTTGAGACATTGAGGCGATGACGGAGCGGAGAGATTCCATCCGGAACCGCCTGGTGTTCACGTGCTTGTTGAGCAGTTTTAGGTCCAGAACAGGACGGAAAGACCCGTCCTTTTTTGGCACCACAAACAAATTGGAGTAAAAACCGTGACCTTGCTCCTGAAGAGGAACAGGGATCACCACTCCTTCTGCCTTTAAAGAGCACACCGCCTGCAGAAGAGCCTCGGCTCGGCCGGGAGGCGGAGAAGTTCTGAAGAATCGAGTTGGAGGACGAGAGCTGAACTCTATCCTGTACCCGTGAGACAGAATGTCTCTCACCCAACGGTCTTTGACATGTGGCAGCCAAATGTCGCCAAAGCGGGAGAGCCTGCCACCGACCGAGGATGCGGAGAGAGGAGGCCGAGAGTCATGAGGAAGCCGCCTTGGTAGCGGTTCCTCCAGCTGCTTTCTTTGGGCGTGACTGAGCCCGCCAAGAATCTGAGCTCCTCTGATCCTTTTGAGTCCTTTTGGACGAGGAGAATTGGGACCTGCCCGAGCCTCGAAAGGACCGAAACCTGGACTGTCCCTTCCTCTGTTGGGGTTTATTTGGTCTGGGCTGAGGTAAGGAAGAATCCTTACCCTTGGACTGTTTAATGATTTCATCCAACCTCTCACCAAACAGTCTGTCACCAGAAAATGGTAAACTGGTTAAGCACTTCTTGGAAGCAGAATCTGCCTTCCATTCCCTTAACCACAATGCTCTGCGTAAAACCACGGAGTTGGCGGACGCCACTGCCGTACGGCTTGTAGAGTCCAGGACAGCATTAATAGCGTAAGACGCAAATGCAGACATTTGAGAGGTTAAGGCCGCTACTTGCGGAACAGATGTACGTGTGACAGTGTCAATCTGCGCCAGACCAGCTGAAATAGCTTGGAGTGCCCATACGGCTGCGAATGCAGGAGCAAACGACGCGCCGATAGCTTCATAGATGGATTTCAACCAGAGTTCCATCTGTCTGTCAGTGGCATCTTTAAGTGAAGCCCCATCTTCCACTGCAACTATGGATCTAGCCGCAAGCCTGGAGATTGGGGGATCCACCTTTGGACACTGGGTCCAGCTCTTGACCACGTCCGGGGGAAAGGGATAACGTGTATCCTTAAGACGTTTGGAGAAACGCTTATCTGGATAAGCGTGGTGTTTCTGGACTGACTCTCTAAAGTCAGAGTGGTCCAGAAAAGTACTCAATTTACGCTTGGGATACCTGAAATGGAATTTCTCCTGCTGTGAAGCTGACTCCTCCACTGGAGGAGCTGGGGAAGAAATATCCAACATTTTATTAATGGACGCTATGAGATCATTCACTATTGCGTCCCCATCAGGTGTATCCAGATTGAGAGCGGTCTCAGGATCAGAATCCTGATCAGCTACCTCTGCCTCATCATACAGAGAGTCCTCCTGCTGGGACCCTGACCAGTGTGATGAAGTCGAGGGTCGCTCATAGCGAGGTCGCTTAGGCTGTCTGGGACTGTCGTCCGTGTCAGAGCCATCACACCGGGATGCATGGGACCCCCCCGGAGCACGGATTTGTTCCAAATGAGGGGGGCCAGGGAGCATTGAATCAACAGTGCCCATGGTCTGAGGTACCGGTCTGGACTGCAAAGTCTCAAGGATTTTTGACATAGTCACCGACAGTTTATCAGCAAAAACTGCAAACTCCGTCCCTGTCACCTGGACAGTGTTCACAGGCGGTTCTCCTTGGGCCACTTCTAGCAGAGACCCTGGCTGAGCAAGTGCTACAGGGGCCGAGCATTGCACACAATGGGGGTCAGTGGCACCTGCCGGTAGAACAGCCCCACATGCGGTACAAGTAGCATAGAAAGCCTGTGTCTTGGCCCCCTTGCTTTTTGCGGACGACATGCTGTTGTCTAGCAATCTAGGAGGGTATATAGCCAAGAATAGCGACCGTACAGTGCACTGTATAGCATACAAGCATAAAGTACAAATGAACACTTCGGCACTAATGGGGTCAGCACCCGAGGTGCCTCTTACCGCCCGCTGCCAGCGGGTGTGTGGTCGCCAGAATCCCGTGTCTGGGTCTCCCAGAGCTTGTCTCCCCTCTCCAGTCAGACTGCAAACAGGAATGGCTGCCGGCGTCCTATGAAGAGGGGCGGGCCGTGGGCGTGCCCCAGACAAAGTGCGGGAAACTGGCGTCCCACTGTGTCCAGTGAGGGGGGTGGAGTATGCTAAGCAGACTCCAGCCCTCAGCGCTGACGTTCTGACCAGCGTCCCGCCCTTCCCCTGACTGGCAGGCCTGGGGGCGGGAACGAAATGGAACTAGGCCGCAAAAGCCGGGGACTCAATTTATAAGCGCGGCCGTCATATATGCACGGCCAGCGCGGAAGTCCCCGGCGCACCACAAGTCCCAGCCGCGTCGCAGCGCTGCTGTAAAAACCGCCATCAGCGGTCGGCGCGGTAGTTCCTAACACATAAACTCACTCAGCAAGCTGTAGTGAGTATAGCACAAGCGCGCTGCGCTGCTGCCCCCGGCGCACTAACACACCCAGCAATGCTGGTGTGTGTGTGCGCGATTTGTACGGGGACACAGAGTACCTTAATGTAGCAGGGTCCTGTCCCTGACGATACTCATCTCCACGTCCAGCAGATTCCCAGGGGCTGTGGACGGAGCACGGTCTCCTGTGCTTGGAGACCGATAGGATCCCACTTCACCCAGAGCCCTAAGGGGATGGGGAAGGAAAACAGCATGTGGGCTCCAGCCTCCGTACCCGCAATGGGTACCTCAACCTTAACAAACACCGCCAACAAACGTGGGGTGAGAAGGGAGCATGCTGGGGGGCCTAGTATGGGCCCTCTTTTCTTCCATCCGACAAAGTCAGCAGCTGCTGCTGACTAAACAGTGGAGCTATGCGTGCATGTGTGCCTCCTTCGCACAAAGCATGAAAACTGAGGAGCCCGTGATTCCACGGGGGGTGTATAGGCAGTAGGGGAGGGGCCTTACACTTTTAAGTGTAATACTTTGTGTGGCCTCCGGAGGCAGTAGCTATACACCCAATTGTCTGGGTCTCCCAATAGAGCGACAAAGAAAAAACACTTTATTAGTAATACTTGCTTAGAAATTTTTTTAGGTAAAAATAATTTATTATTAAAATAGATAAAAAAAACCTCCCAAAAGGAATATGGGGCCCTAAAAATAATAATATGTTTATCATAGTAATACCTATAAAAACAATACTAAAAAGAAGGGAGACTGAGATAAATGAATATCCGAAATCCGAAATAGCCAATATCTATCAAGTCTGAATAATGACCAAATAATGTGGCACAGTTTGATGACTGTTACCACATACCTGAACTGTAATGAAACACTTTTACCATAAATGTTTGGTGTGAAATGTTTGCAAAATGCCAATAGTAACTGCCTCTGATTCAGTAAGAACAACAGAAGGAAAAATAGATATTAAATAGATTGACTGTTATCTACAGAGGAGTCACTATTCTGTGCTTGAACAATATAGCGGTTCAAGCCCCAAATATATAGCAATAATAAAATTCCTGGTGGCTTAGTAGAATGGTCTACTGAAAAGCAAACAGTTCAATTTCTTGGTTCAGGCCCACCAATGCCAAGATATTCAATTTAAATTTCCAGCTCGATTCAATTCTGGACATATGTTTAATGTACTTGCCTCCCCTCCATTTTCTTTCCACTTTTTGGATGGCCCAAAAATTTGTGTCATGTAAAGAAGAATTATGATGAGTAAAAAAAATGAGATAATGAGAAGAATAATATTCTAATATTAGAAAGGGCTATACAGGCCACCCATTATCTCGTCATTTTTTTTAAAAGGAGGAGTTTCTGGCTGCAACAGATACTATGTGTAATTTATGGAACAAGGACTTCTATATATACGAATTGTAAATATGTATATGTACAGTACAGACCAAATGTTTGGACACACCTTCTCATTCAAAGAGTTTTCTTTATTTTCATGACTCTACTAATTGTAGATTCACATTGAAGAAACTATGAATGAAAACATGTGGAATGAAATACTTAAAAATGTGTGAAACAACTGAAAATATGTCTTATATTCTAGGTTCTTCAAAGTAGCCACCTTTTGCTTTCATTACTGCTTTGCACACTCTTGGCATTCTCTTGATGAGCTTCAAGAGGTAGTCACCGGAAATGGTCTTCCAACAGTCTTGAAGGAGTTCCCAGAGATGCTTAGCACTTGTTGGCCCTTTTGCCTTTACCCTGCGGTCCAGCTCACCCCAAACCATCTCGATTGGGTTCAGGTCTGGTGACTGTGGAGGCCAGGTCATCTGGTGTAGCACCCCATCACTCTCCTTCTTAGTCAAATAGCCCTTACACAGCCTGGAGGTGTGTTTGGGGGTCATTGTCCTGTTGAAAAATAAATGATGGTCTAACTAAACGCAAACCGGATGGAATAGCATGCCGCTGCAAGATGCTGTGGTAGCCATGCTGGTTTAGTATGCTTTCAATTTTGAATAAATCCCCAACAGTGTCACCAGCAAAGCACCCCCATACCATCACACCTCTTCCTCCATGCTTCACGATGGGAACCAGGCATGTATAGTCCATCCGTTCACCTTTTCTACAAAGACACGGTGGTTGGATCCAAAGATCTCAAATTTGGACTCATCAGACCAAAGCACAGATTTCCACTGGTCTAATGTCCATTCCTTGTGTTCCTTAGCCCAAACAAGTCTCTTCTGCTTGTTGCCTGTCCTTAGCAGTGGTTTCCTAGCAGCTATTTTACCATGAAGGCCTGCTGCACAAAGTCTCCTCTTAATAGTTGTTCTAGAGATGAGAAGTGTGTCCAAACTTTTGGTCTGTACTGTATATCTATATGTAAATAGCACCACCACTTATTGTTGATATTATTTTATATTTTTCTAGCGATTTTTGTGACCAAGGTCCAGGAGGACCAAAACGTCAAATATTTCAATTGTCGCTATTCTATCCTAAAATAAATTTCACCTTATTTTTACATTGAAAAATTTCTGTCTCCTCACTATTGTATGCCTGCAAAGAGTGTGCAGCATGCCCAATCCTAACAGCGTGTAATATACTCACTGTCAGGATTCGGCTCTGCTTGCTGGTTCCAGCAGTCATCACAGGGCCACTCCACTCATATGTGATTTTCATACGTACGGTGATCTAGCAATTAGCTTTTCTTCTTACCGCTCTCTTTTTTTACTAAAAATTGAAAGAATTAGAAAGAGCAGCTCATCATCACATGGCTCTAAGTATGAAAATCACATATGAATGATTGGTCACATGATGGCTACTCAGACCGCGGGTGTAGGGAGGGAGTGGAGTGCAGATGTGGAGATTTTCCAGAGTGTATAGTGGGATTGTGGAAGGTTTGAGGACTGGACGTTGAGCTGTGCAGAGATGGGGCTGGGTTGGAGCCTGGGCGGAGTCTCAAGGGGGCCCAAACATTTTGACAGTACGGGGCCCTGAAATTCCTGATGGCGGCGCTGTCTATGAAACCGTTTATTGTTGTGTCATACCTTTTTTGCTGGAGAAAAGATTGTTTTACTATCTGTTGGAAGTTTATGGACTGAATAAACCTTCTTGTTTGCACAAGAAACTGTGTGCCTGTGTGAACGCTGCCGACTGCCAAAGTGCTGATTCCCTGCAGCTATTATGGTTATTGCTCCTCTTTCCCTCACTGTCTCCATACCCCATCACTCTCCAGCAAATAATTATCTCATCTTCCCTCTTACCTCTCTCCACCTAACCTCATTTGCTGCCCTGCTTCTCAAACTCACATCCCTCCTACCAGAGGCATAACTAGGGGTTCAGGTCAGAGGGAGCGAAACTTCTGAGTGTGCCCCTCACCAGTACCAAAGCAGCAGGGACTAAAACTTAACTTTTAATTGACATGATTAAAATTACAATGAGTAATAACGTGCAGTGCAAAGAACATAAAGTGCAATATTCAAGAATAATAAGGGTCAATCTAACCCGATCCTTCTCCATGGATGAAGTAAGCACCAATCACACAAGCGAGGAGCCACAGGTTGGAAGAACACAGGCAATAACCAGGGTAAGAAGTACAAACTATCCCCTGTCGTTCCCCATTTAAAAGCTTCCACCCTGATCAGGGCAGCACCCTAATAAGCAGACTGCCCCAAAACCGCATCAAAAAACGCCTTCCCAACGCATCCGTCTTTGCACACACTGCCTTTTTCATGCAACTTTGTACCAATCCAAGCCAGTGCCGGTTGATTCTTGTGTCTCCCCTGGTGAACTCTCTTGATTGAAAGGGAAATGGGTTGGGAAAGCGTTTTTTGATGAGGTTGTGGGGCAGACAGCTTATTAAGGTGCATCCCTTGTCAGGGTGGATGCTTTTACATGAGGCATGACAGGGGATAGTTTGTACTTCTTATCCTGGTTATTGCCTGTGTTCTTCCAACCTGCAGTTCCTATGCAACGCTGTGAAAAAGGAGCGCAAATAGGGTCTTACCAGATATAAAATTGCAGTATGCGTGATATTACACTCACCTAATGGGGTTGTGACTTTTACAACCCCTATGAAGGCTTGTAAAGTAATGGCGGCTGCCACAGCCCCACATGGGTTAATATATATGGTGCTGGAGAGGAAAAACTGAGCTAATGCCGCGCTGCCGCCGAATTAAGAGATTGTTAATTAATAACAAGAATTATTAATAGTCAACAATACAATTGTATTGTTGATTCCTCCTTTTGGTCCTGAAGAAGGTGACTTGATTTGATCCCTGAAACGTGTAGACCTATGAAATAAAAGACAATTATTAATAATTAACAATTTCATCATTCAGCGGCAGCGCAGCATCAACCCCGTTTTTCCTCTCCAGCACCGATTATTAACCTGTGGCTCCTCACTTGTGTGATTGGTGCTCACTTCATCCGTGGAGAAGGATTGGTTGAGATTGACCCTTATTATTCTTGAATATTGCACTTTATATTCTTTGCACTGCACTTTATTACTCATTGTAATTTTAATCATGTCAATTAAAAGTCAAGTTTTAGTCCCTGTTGCTTTGGTATTGTTAATAGGATTTCTGGGCAACTTTATTCTGCTTTGCAGATTTGGCTTTTCATATGGGTCACTAACCAGGTAATCATATTTACTATGTATAGCAGACCATTGCCTTTCCCCTATAACCTTCCTCCCCACCATCAAAGAAGAATACTTACTCATCTTGTCATCAAATCACACCTAACCACTTCTTCACTTAACTCCATCCCATCTCCTCCCCAACCTCCCCATTATGCTTGTCCCGGTCCTAACTCATCTCTTCAATTTATCATTGAAGCTATTCCAATCTCCAAGATCCTATCCCACTATGTAGTAGGTGTATTAACAATATTATCAAATACCTCCAAATGGAAATGTAGTATAGTTCTCCTGATTAGCTATGTCTCTTACCTCATGTGCAGGGCATTGCAGCATAGGTATGCCCCCCTTTGCCATACAAATCCCACACCGCAGGCTGACTCCTTTCCTATACAGAACCTACCCCACAGGCTGCCTCCTTTGCCATACACATCCCACCCTTCAGGCTGCCCCCTTTTCCATAATCATCCCAGCCAATGCTGCCCCTTTCCATACTCATCCCAGCCCAAAGACAGTCCCCTTTTCCATGTACATCCCACCTCATGCAGCCCCCTTTTCCATATAGATTTACTCCCAGGCTGCCCCTTTTTCCATACAAATCCAACCTCGCAGGCTGCCTCCTTATTCATACAGATCCCATCCCGCAGTCTGCCCCCATTTCTATAGAGATTCCATCCTACAGGGTGCCCTCTTTGCCATGCAGATCCTTCCTCACAGACTGCCCGCTTTGCGATACAGATCCCAACTTACAGGCTGCCCCTTTTTCCATACTCATCCCACCCAATGCTGCCGCCTTCACATATTCATCCCATCCCACAGGCTGCCCCATTTTCCATGCAGATTCCACCCCATGCAGCCCTCTTTTCCATACAGATTTACCCGAAAGCTGCCCCTTTTTCCACACAAATTCCACCTCCCAGGCTGCCCCCTTACTCCTACATATCCCATCCCACAGGCTGCCGACTTTTCTATACATATCCAACCCCACAGTCTGTCCCCTTTGCCATGCAGATCCCACTAGCAGGCTGCCCCCTTTGCCATACAGATCCATCCATACTGCCCCCTCTTCCATGCAGATCCCACCCTATGCGGCCCCCTTTTCTATACAGATCCCTCATACTGCCCCCTTTCCCATGCAAATCCCATCACATGCAGCCCCCTTTTCTATACAGGCCCCACCTAAACTGCCCCTTTTTTCATACAGTTCCCAAACCACAGCTCCTAGTACCTTCAGCTCAAGGAGTGCTTACCTGCTCCTAGCTCCAGCGACCTCTCCTCCTCAGTGGCGCTCTGCAGAGATGCTGACAGCATGATTATGTAAACTCATCACGCTGCCATGACCTTTAGAGCGTGCACACTCCGCCACATGTCGGGTCACGAAGCTGATTTGAGCTCCACTGAACCTGGAAATGACGGAGATATTGAGGTTAATTTGTATTAGACGCTTAAACAAATGAATAAACAACAGCACCCCCAGACCTCCAAAAACAGTAATATCCAGTTTTTCCTTAGTATTTTATTAGAGTAGATATGACAGAGGACAATTATCACCAAATCAGAGGAGGCAACTTATGTAATAATCTTTACTTATCAAGTTAGTTTACCAGCTCAAGGTCTATAGATGAATTCCCTGATCTGTCATTTCTGAGATTGGTTATAAACTACTTGTGCCAGCCGCTGTGCATGATGTCGGCCGACTCACACTGCAAGGTGCTGGGCTCCATGACATTGTATGTAGCAGCAGTGTCAGAGCTGGTGGGCAGCAGCAGTACAACTAACAGCGTCAGAGCAGTGGGCAGAACTCTGACAGGTATCTGATTAGGTCTCTGTCGGGGTCAAATATGAGGATTAAGTTGGTAGACATGGGGGGCCTTAGCAATCTATCAGCACCTGCAATCTCATCGCTAGGAAGCCACTGAGTGTAATGATAGCCCTCTCCTGACTAACCACCTAGATGCGGACTTAAGCATATGAGGGGTTAAGCTGCCAGGAGCTCTACATAGATACTATATTTTCTCTAAAGATGCATGTGAGGTTCTTAGCACACAATGTAATCAAATTGTGTGAGCCCATCTGCCAACATCAAGGCGACCTCTTCAGATGGGTCCCTACACTAACTTATCACTAAATTACTGACTAACTGGGACTAAAGGCCCAGTCACACTAAACAACATCGCTAGCAACATAGCTGCTAACGAACAACTTTTGTGACGTAACAGCGATGTTGCTAGCGATGTTAATGTGTGTGACATCCAGCAACAACCCGGCCCCTGCTGTGAGGTCGTTGGTTGTTGCTGAATGTCCTGGGCCATTTTTTATTTGTTGCTCTCCCGCTGTGAAGCACACATCGCTGTGTGTGACAGCGAGACAGCAACAACTAAATGTGCAGGCAGCAGGAGCCGGCTTCTGCGGACTCTGGTAACCACAGTAAACATTGGGTAACCAAGAAGCCCTTACCTTGGTTACCCAATATTTACCTTCGTTACCAGCGTCCGCCGCTCTCACTGTCAGTGCCGGCTCCTGCTCTGTGCACATGTAGCTGGAGTACACATCGGGTAATTAACCCCATGTGTACTGTAGCTAGGAGAGCAGGGAGCCAGCGCAAAGCAGTGTGCGCGGCTCCCTGCTCTCTGCACATGTGGCTGCAGTACACATCGGGTAATTAACCCCATGTGTACTGTAGCTAGGAGAGCAGGGAGCCAGCGCTAAGCAGTGTGCGCGGCTCCCTGCTCTCTGCACATGTAGCTGCAGTACACATCGGGTAATTAACTCCATGGGTACTGTAGCTAGGAGAGCAGGGAGCCAGCGCTAAGCGGTGTGCGCTGGTAACCAAGGAAAATATCGGGTTGGTTACCCGATATTTACCTTAGTTACCAAGCGCAGCATCGCTTCCACGTGGCGCTGCTGGCTGGGGGCTTTTCACTGGTTGCTGGTGAGCTCACCAGCAACTCGTGTAGCCACGCTCCAGCGATCCCTGCCAGGTCAGGTTGCTGGTGGGATCGCTGGAGCGTCGCAGTGTGACATCTCACCAGCAACCTCCTAGCAACTTACCAGCGATCCCTATCAGGTTGGATCGTTGTTGGGATCGCTGGTAAGTTGTTTAGTGTGACTGGGCCTTAAGTCACATCTGATATTATTACTACCATTTTTATTATTACTGCACTACTACTTTTTTAAATGTCCATTTGTTATTAGAATTTTCTTTATTTATTTATCATTTTTATTACCTTTGTTCAAATTGTTGTATTAAAAAATCCTAATAAATTATGCCTAATGGTTTTTAATCCAGAAGAAGGCAAAAACCCCAGGACACGTTCAGCCAATTTGTGTCACAGGGGAAAAATTTCTTCTTGACCCCGGGAAAAGGCGATCAGTCCTAGAACCCTGGATGAAAACTAATGATGTTATTTCTAGTTAAGTAATTAATATTAAGGAGCTAATTAAACTATGATTATAGATTTAGGTGTTATACTATTCTTATACTGCTGACCTATTAAAGTATTATTCTAAATATTATATTTTTTCTAATTTAATGTATTATTTTAATAGATATAACTATTTTATTACTATTATCATTCTACTGTCTTATTTCAGTATAATTGTAACTTTTCTATAACTATTAATACTACTTTATCCCTACCATGTTGATCCAGAAGAAGGCAAAAATCCCAGGACACATTCAGCCAATTTGTGTCACGGAGAAAAAATTCCTTCTAGACCCCGAGAAAAGGCGATCAGTCCTACAACCCTAGATCAAAGCTAATGATGTTATATCTAGCTAAGTAATTAATATTGTAGTGCTAATTAAACTACTACTATAGTGTTTATAGATTTTAGGTGTTATACTATTCTTATCCTGTTCTCTTATTACAGTATTATTCTACCTTTTATATTTTTTTCAAATTTAGTGTTTTATTTTTGTATGTATAACTATTTTATTACTATTATTATCCTGCTATCTTATTACAGTATAATTCTAACTGTTCTGTCTTCTATTCATTAAATAGGATAAGGGTAATATCGTTTGTTGCCCACAAGAGGTCACTGTTGGCTTTCTTATGTTTTCCTCATACATCTCTACAGTATTTCTGTGGTTTGGAGCCTGTTGCTTTAAGGAAAAGATACTTCCTTGGACTGCCCCTTTTCCCTTCCCTTACTGAGTTGGAGACGCAGATGTCTTGGTGTCTCCATAGGATTCAGAGGTGCTATGGCCGGCTCCAGTTCCTTTTCTTCAATCGTTCCTCCTGACTAATGGATCCCGGTAGGAATCATTGTACTAGACTACATATTTGTGTTGGAATATGTGTACAGTTGTTATGTAGGCACTGTGAAGTGGCAGTGGCTCTACTCAGATTGCATAGGCTGTGATACATGCAGAGCAGGTGTAGGGCGGCATCAGCAGTGTAAATGTTGTATTCAGTCATATGCATTGCTCTCTGTGTTATGCAGATTCTGTAAATACCAGTACTACTATGTATGTCATTTTGTTATTTGTGATATGCCTGTACTGATATGGATTTGTATCTTTTGTTATAGTTTTTACCAATCAATCATCCATTTCTTATGATCATCCACCTATCCATCATCATTTAATAAATAAAGACTTAAAGGCAACACAGTCTGTTTATTGAAACAGTGGATGAAGGTTAGCTGTATGCCGGAGTCCACACAGCTCACACGTGGACGAAGGCAGAACAGTAAAAACGGGCTGCTGGTCGCAGGCAGCGATTGTACGAACTGTACGGGACAGCTAACACCCACGCTACACGGCACACGGGTATTACAGCAGCCGCCATACAGCTACATAGAACAAGAGCGCAGTCCAGCTCCAGTAAAGATAGCCGGTCGCAGGCTGTAGTACGGGACCGCTAACATCCACGCTGTACCGCATATGGATGTCGCAGCAGCCACCATACAGCCGCAGTGACTAGACCGCAGTACGCCAGAAACCACCATTCCACTCTCCACCACGCGGAAGGCCGTCCGCAAATAGACTCTGTTTCCCGCTAAAATAGTCTGCAGCCAAGTGCACAATGTCTGTCAGCCGAGCGTCTTCCCTGAAGACAAGGTCACGGGCAAGCTCTACTAAATCCTCAATTAGGGAGCTTGCTGCCGTCGCCCGCGCTGAGGCCGAAGCAGCTAAAGTGAGGTCCTCCTTCGCTGAACAGGAAATGCAACTCAAACTAAAACAGACAGAGAGTGCACGTCTGCAATCAGAACAAGAAGCAGAGAATGCACGTCTGCAACTGACTTTAGAAAGACTTGCCGTACAAAAGGAGACAGCGGCCGCAATAGCCAAGGCAGAGTTCCTGGAAGCGGCAGAGCAACCCGAAGGAAGACGTAGCGATGTTCTTGGGCAGGACCTAAACCAGCAGGATCCAGCACAGCGCGTCGCAGAATACATCTACCAATACTCCAGGATAGATGACAGCTCAGATGTGCTTCACCAAACAGACTACGCAGACGGCCAGCCATCCAACCTTGAATTACACCGCTTCAAGCAAGAGAGTGTACAGCACGAGGAGGTTCACCAAAACTACTATTCCACAGGGCGGAAGGTACAACCACCATTTTACCACAAAGAGACACCTTTCTCTCCGGGGAGGTACTATGCTGACTTTCCGAAGGCGGAAACACCCTACAGGTATGGTGATACACCACACAATAGACACGACCATACACCGGCTCGCACCAGCACTGACCAAGCCACCATGGACTTTGCAAAGTTCTTTGCTCGTCGAGATCTGGTCACAAAAGGACTTGTAAAGTTCAATGATCGTGCCGAGAATTATAGGTCGTGGCGAGCCTCATTCCAGAACACCATAAGAGGTTTGGACCTTTCTTGTAGTGAGGAGTTAGACCTCCTGGTAAAATGGCTTGGTAGTGAATCGGTAGAACACGCCAAAAGACTAAGAGACATTAACATTAAAAACCCACCCAAAGGTCTACACTTGGCGTGGAAGAGACTTGATGAATGCTATGGGTCCATAGAAGTTATTGAATATGCTCTGTTTAAAAGAATTGATGACTTCCCTAAGATAGGACCCAAAGGCTTTCAAAGGCTAAGAGAGCTAAGCGATCTCTTAGTAGAGTTACAGGTTGCCCAAGAGGAAGGAGATTTGCCCGGATTGGCATTCTTGGATACCGCTAGGGGTGTCAATCCGATAGTGCAAAAACTTCCTTACAATCTACAAGAAAAGTGGGTCTCACACGGTTCATGGTATAAGCAAACACATAACGTGCCATTCCCTCCTTTTGCCGTATTTGTAGATTTTGTAGCTCAGCAAGCTAAAATCAGAAATGACCCTAGTTTTGATTTTACTCTGTCATGTACCACCGCCCCCGGTGTCAAACCCAGTAGGACACCCGTGGCGGTCCACAAAACTAACATTGTCTCCTCAGGTCCTGCTCACAAAGAGAGTAAGCATCCTCCAGAAGAGAACAAACCCCAGGATATCAGTAAACAGTGTCCTCTACATTGGAAACCACATGCTCTACTAAAATGCAGAGCCTTCAGGGAGAAGTCTCTATAGGATCGCAAAGGCTTCCTCAAGGAACACAACATCTGCTTCAAATGCTGTGCTGCAACATCGCACATGGCCAGGAACTGCGAAGCTAGCGTGAAATGTGCAGAATGTGACAGCACGGATCACAATACAGCCTTACACCCTGGACCACCTACACGAGCGTTGCCGCAAGCAGAAGAACACGATGGAAAACAGAAGAACACTGATGAAGACACCACGGTGGTTACCTCTCAATGTACGGAGATCTGTAAAGGACTCACAGGAGGAAGGTCCTGTTCAAAAATCTGCCTTGTCAGAGTCTACCCAGCAGGCCGCAGGGACAAAGCAATTAAGATCTATGCGATCTTGGACGATCAGAGCAACAGGTCTCTTGCCAAGTCCATCTTCTTCAGCAGTTTCAACATTGCAGGCCCCGGTTCTCCCTACTCCTTGAAGACATGTTCAGGTACCGTTGAGACGGCGGGGAGGAAGGCAAGCGGGTACAAGGTGGAATCCATAGATGGCCAGACCTGCCTATCATTACCTACCATACTGGAGTGCAACCAGATTCCTGACAACAGGTCCGAGATACCTTCACCAGAGGTAGCAGCTCATCACCCCCATCTGAAGCGTATAGCTCACCTGATTCCAGAACTGGACTCAGAAGCTCCAATAGCCTTACTCCTTGGAAGAGACATGCTACGTGTGCATAAGGCTAGAGAGTCCATTAACGGCTGCCAGAACGCTCCATATGCGCAGAGACTTGACCTAGGATGGGTCGTAATAGGAGATGTCTGTCTAGGAGGAGCACACAAGCCAGCCTCAGTCAACAGTATGCTCACCAACACACTAGAAAATGGACGTCCGTCTTTCTTCTGACCATGTCACAACAGTCTGTTGGTAAAGGAATTACCAAGCAGTACTCCTCTGCCATGTCCTTTCGCAGTTCCTTCCAACGAAGACCACGCTTGTGAGGGCGAACAAGACCACATAGGCTGTACAGTCTTCCACAGGACCAAAGAGGACAACAAAACAGCAATGTCCATAAAAGACAGGATGTTCTTGGATATCATGGACCAAGAAATAACCAAAGACAAGTCGAACAGCTGGGTGGCACCCTTACCATTCCGACCACGGAGACAACGCCTACCCAACAACAGGAAACAGGTCTACAGTAGATTTGTCTCCCTCAGACACAAGCTCAAGAAGTCTCCCGAGATGAGAGAACATTTCTTTACCTTCATGGAGAAGATATTCCAAAATAACCATGCAGAGATCGCACCTACACTACGGGACTCTGAGGAACGCTGGTACTTACCCATCTTCGGAGTGTACCATCCTAAAAAGCCAGGCCAAATAAGAGTGGTGTTCGACTCAAGTGCCAAGTGCGAAGATGTCTCGTTGAATGATGTCCTACTATCTGGCCCAGACCTCAACAACAGACTCTTAGAAGTTCTACTCTGTTTCCGCAGAGATACGGTGGCATTTATGGCTGACATCTAACAGATGTTCCACTGCTTTCTCGTCAAAAAGGAACACAGAAACTACCTGAGGTTCTTCTGGTACCGTGACAACGACCCAGATAAAGACATCATAGAGTACCGGATGAGGGTACATATCTTCGGGAACAGTCCTTCCCCCGCCGTGGCTATCTACGGTCTCAGGAATTCCGCCAAAGAAGGTGAAGAGAAGTACGGGTCGAATGTTAGATCCTTTGTGGAAAAGGATTTCTATGTAGACGACTGCTTAAAATCCACACCCACAAACGAGGCAGCAATCAGTCTTCTAAAAAGAGCTCAAGAAATGCTCGCTCAGTCCAACTTAAGGTTGCATAAGATTGCATCCAATAGCCGAGAACTGATGGAAGCCTTTCCCTCTCAAGACTATTCCAGTGATCTGAAGGGCATAGACCTGAGCATCGACTCTCTTCCCATGCAACGGAGCCTAGGACTACTTTGGGACTTGAAGACAGATGCCTTCACCTTTCAGATCAACAAAGAAGAAAAGTCCTTCACACGTAGAGGAGTCCTTTCCTTTGTGAATAGTTTGTACGATCCTCTGGGATTCGGAGCTCCAGTTACCGTCCAAGGTAAAATGATGCTAAGAGACTTCACCCAAGAGACATCTGATTGGCATGATCCACTTCCGGCAGAAAAAGCAGACCTGTGGGCAGAGTGGAGGAAGTCTCTCGAGGCCTTGACCGATCTTCATGTGAACCGACCATACGCTCCTGTGCCATCCACCGAAGTCAAATCTCAAAGACTTTGTATCTTCTGCGATGCATCAGTCAAAGCAATCGCAGCAGTAGTATACCTTAAAACCACCGATGTGAATGAACAGATCCATATTGGGTTCGTCATGAGTCGGACAAAACTGGCGCCACTCCGTGAACACACGATACCTAGACTGGAACTCTGTGCTGCCGTCCTTGCAGTAGAACTGGCTGAACTTATCTCAGATGGAATGAATCAGGAAATCAAAGATGCAGAGTTCTACACTGACAGCAAGGTGGTACTAGGATACATCTGCAACGAAACACGACGCTTCTATGTCTACGTCAGCAACCGGGTATTGAGAATAAGAAGATCAACTCGCCCTGATCAGTGGCATTACGTATCTACTCATCACAATCCCGCCGACCATGCGACTAGATCCGTTGCACCAAGTCACCTTAAGGACACTACATGGTTCACAGGCCCTGCCTTCCTGTACCGAACAACATCCTACATCAGCAGGCCCGATACATTCGAACTGGTGGATCCAGATGTCGATGAAGACCTTCGTCCTCAAGTGTCAGCTCTTCATACAGTGGTTTCAGGACGTCACCTCGGATCTCATCGGTTCAGTAGATTCTTAACCTGGAACTCACTTGTTAGAGCCATCGCTTTTTTACTACACGTGACTCAGTTTTACAAGTCCGAACTACCAACAAATCAGAGATGCAGTAAAGGTTGGCATCACTGCAAGCATGCGTTTACTGCTCCCAACCTAGAGAAAGCCAAGATTACAATACTCCATGTTGTACAAAATGAAGCCTACAACAAGGAGGTAGACAATCTCGACAAAGGACTACCCATTCCTAGAGACAGTGCGTTGAGGAAACTCGACCCGTTCATTGACAAAGATGGGCTGCTGAGAATAGGTGGCCGCATTCAAGAAGCTAAGGTAGAAGTCTCAGAGAAACACCCGGTAATAATTCCCGGACGTCATCACGTCACAACCTTGCTCATTCAACATCATCACATCTTGGTGAGACATCAAGGTCGTTTGTTTACCGAAGGGAGTCTACGAGCAGCTGGACTATGGATAGTCGGAGCGAAGAGAAGCATGAGTAAACTCATCTTCAACTGCGTTACGTGTCGCAAACTTCGTGGCATGTTTCAAAACCAGAAGATGGCCAATCTTCCACCTGACAGGCTCAGTACTGAACCCCCCTTCACCAACGTTGGACTGGATGTGTTCGGCCCCTGGTCCGTAGCTACAAGACGCACTAGGAAGGTCCATGCCGAAGCAAAGTGTTGGGCAGTTCTATTCACCTGTTTGTCTGTCAGAGCTGTTCATATCGAAGTAATAGAATCTATGGACACTTCAAGTTTCATAAATGCACTTCGACGCTTCATTGCTATCAGAGGCCCTGTGAAGCACATTCGTTCTGATAGAGGCACAAACTTTATTGGAGCAGCAAGAGAACTCCAAATCCCTTCCAATCTAGACATTACAAGAGAGGTACCTAGGTGAGCAAGGATGCACCTGGACCTTCAACCCGCCACACTCTTCGCACATGGGAGGCACCTGGGAAAGAATGATAGGAATTGCACGCAAGATTCTAGATTCTATCCTCTTGCAAGCAAACACCAGACTTACCCACGAAAGCTTGACTACGTTCTTGGCCGAAGTTACAGCTATCATGAATGCTAGGCCATTGACAGCTCTTTCTGGAGATTCTGGAGACTCAACAGTTCTTACTCCTGCCATGCTACTTACACAGAAAACCTGTGTCCCAGGAGCTCCACCTGGAGAATTCACCGAGAAAGACCTCTACAGAAGACAATGGAGGCAAGTACAAAACGTGTCCAATGCCTTTTGGGACAGATGGAGGAAACAATATCTCTCCACTCTGCAAACCAGAACAAAATGGCAGAAAGACCATCCAAACATCAGACTTGGCGATGTGGTACTTGTAAAGGACAGTCAATCACACCGAAATGAGTGGCCACTCGGCCTAGTCACCAAACCCTTTCCCAGCAAGGATGGGAGAGTACGCAAGGTAGAGGTCAGAGTGAGCAAGCTCGGAGAGAACAAACTGTTCACCAGACCAGTCACTGAACTTGTGTTGTTGTTATCACCTCAGGAGTCCAATAGTGGCATTGGTTAACGCCAAGCGGGGAGTGTTCTGTCTTCTATTCATTAAATAGGATAAGGGTAATATCGTTTGTTGCCCACAAGAGGTCACTGTTGGCTTTGTTATGTTTTCCTCATACATCTCTACAGTATTTCTGTGGTTTGGAGCCTGTTGCTTTAAGGAAAAGATACTTCCTTGGACTGCCCCTTTTCCCTTCCCTTACTGAGTTGGAGACGCAGATGTCTTGGTGTCTCCATAGGATTCAGAGGTGCTATGGCCGGCTCCAGTTCCTTTTCTTCAATCGTTCCTCCTGACTAATGGATCCCGGTAGGAATCATTGTACTAGACTACATATTTGTGTTGGAATATGTGTACAGTTGTTATGTAGGCACTGTGAAGTGGCAGTGGCTCTACTCAGATTGCATAGGCTGTGATACATGCAGAGCAGGTGTAGGGCGGCATCAGCAGTGTAAATGTTGTATTCAGTCATATGCATTGCTCTGTGTTATGCAGATTCTGTAAATACCAGTACTACTATGTATGTCATTCTGTTATTTGTGATATGCCTGTACTGATATGGATTTGTATCTTTTGTTATAGTTTTTACCAATCAATCATCCATTTCTTATGATCATCCACCTATCCATCATCATTTAATAAATAAAGGCTTAAAGGCAACACAGTCTGTTTATTGAAACAGTGGATGAAGGTTAGCTGTATGCCGGAGTCCACACAGCTCACACGTGGACGAAGGCAGAACACTAACTTTTCTATAACTATTAGTACTACACTATCCCTACAATGTTGATCCAGAAGAAGGCAAAAAAACCAGGACACATTCAGCCAATTTGTGTCACAGGGGAAAAATTCCTTCTCGACCCCGAGAAAAGGCGATCAGTCCTAGAACCCGGGATCAAATTTCTGTTCTACCTATTACTACTGTTATTTTCTTCATATTTTTACTACTTTCTTATTATCGCTCATATTATTGTTCTTCTTATTATACTTACCACCGCCATCTTTGATGTATCATTGTTGAGGCCCCAGCAGGATGGTCCATATGATGTTTCTCCTTCCTCTCATGAACCAGTTGACGTATTGGCGGTTGTTGTCCTGCTGGATCCTATTTTGTTCTCTCATCCTTGCAGGGATGTGGATGTCCAGTTTTATCTTCTTAACCGACTTTTTTGTCATGTGTTCTTCTTCTTCTTCTTCATCCAGGTAGGTGCATAAATCTCTCCAAACTTTTTTTTTTCATCTTCTTCTTCCCTCTTCATTTTTTGTCTGACATCGATTGTCCTGGATGGCTCAGGCTGTTCTTCTCGCCGAACTGAATATTTTTTCTGGGCCTCGGGGCTGGTCGGCATCAAGCACTGGGAAGACAAGAAATTAAGTTACAAGGATTAATAGGAACATCCGAAAACACAACCACCTTATAATAAAAGAAACACCAATGTTGCGCTTAGTTTTCTCACTTACCTCCTTCTTGAAGAGTGGTGACGTAGCAGCTTCATACAATAAGACAATCTTAGTTTTTCCTCAGGTGTAATGTAAACTAAATGAAACAACCAAATATTAGGATCAGATTAGAGACTAAAGCCCCCATTTCTATAAAAAAAACAACAAAAAAAACCCCAGTGGCAACAGTGAGAACTGCAAGATTTTTAAGTGCTGTTTCCATTAAAGATTGTGATATGGATGATAAAAAAAAACCAATGACAAAAATTATTAAAAAATAAATTGAGCACAAAAACCTGATTTAAATTATAGGTGATTTCTAATGACAAATTCAAAGGCCCAAAGTCTAACAATGAAATATTCCTGGATAACCCCTTTAAAGTGGAAATCCTGAATCTAGGAAACAGTCGGCCCTCACAGACCGATGATACTACCTGGTCCAAAACTAGCACAAGATCCAGTCTAGTCCATGGCATCTGCTGACATCTTCGTTTTGTTGAAATGTATCAAAATCCTATAAAAGAGGAGCAGAGGTTGTATGGACTTGATCCGTATTTCTATGACTTGGGTGACAGTTCCTGAAAACACTGAAGAACATTATCTCTATATTCAGGGGCTGTTGTGGACGGGCGAGATTGGGAGATGGAAAGATATTTCCTGTTACATATGTGATCAATTTCACTAAAGGGGCTGCCTGATGGGACAAGTGATGGCCGATCCCCCTGGTGTGAGTGCGGGTGATGGATGTATCGCCGCCCGGTATCTGGTGTGAGTGCGGGTGATGGATGTATCACCGCCCGGTATCTGGTGTGAGTGCGGGTGATGGATGTATCGCCGCCCGGTATCTGGTGTGAGTGCGGGTGATGGATGTATCGCCGCCCGGTATCTGGTGTGAGTGCGGGTGATGGATGTATCGCCGCCCGGTATCTGGTGTGAGTGCGGGTGATTGATGTATCGCCGCCCGGTATCTGGTATGAGTGCGGGTGATGGATATATCGCCGCCCGGTATCTGGTGTGAGTGCGAGTGATGGATGTATCGCCGCCCGGTATCTGGTGTGAGTGCGGGTGATGGATGTATCGCCGCCCGGTATCTGGTGTGAGTGCGGGTGATGGATGTATCGCCGCCTGGTAACTGGTGTGAGTGCGGGTGATGGATGTATCACCGCCCGGTATCTGGTGTGAGTGCGGGTGATGGATGTATCGCCGACCCCGGTATCTGGTGTGAGTGCGGGTGATGGATGTATCGCCGCCCGGTATCAGGTGTGAGTGCCGGTGATGGATGTATCGCCGCCCGGTATCTTATATTATGTCTTATACCTGATATCGCTCGCTGATCGCTGGTGTCTGTCTTCACACTCTGATGAGGTGTAACAAACTGAGGATAAACAAGTTTTTTTTTATTCAAACTGAGCAGTGCTATTGGCTGCTTATAAATGCAGTTACCATGGTGACAGAGGCATCTGCAGATTAAAAGGGACAGTATGCAGTCATTGCGCTATAGTACATTTTACCATAGATTTCATATAACACTGTATATTACATGGAGCTGCGCAGACAATGTGTGGGCAGACGCTCCTGTATCTCTCCATATATTATGTACATTTACTTAGAATAGCTGTAGAGATATTTGGGGTTAAATTACTTGTGTTCTCAATTGTACGTGTATAAAGAAGGCCTGGAAGTGTCTGTAATGGGCCGAAAATTGTGGTTTTATGTTCAGAACAAATCTAAGTATATTTTTCTCAGCGTTCCTATCAACTTTCTGTCGTATTTCCATCACAGAACATTGGTACATATAGCAAGGAGATGCCATAGCAATCAGACCATTGGGGTCCAATCAGGGGCAGAGCACTGAGGTCCCTTTTGGCTTTTCTCTTGCAGTCAGTCCCCCTAGGTATAATACTTTATGTGACAAAAGTGAGTACACCCCTCACATGATTGCAAATATTGTGGTTATATCTTTTCATGGGATAACACTGAAGATAGTACACTCTGATATAATGTAAAGTAGTCCGTGTACAACTTGTATAACAGTGTAAATTTAATGTGTACTCTAAATAAGTCAACACACAGCCAATAATGTCTAAACTGCTAGCAACAAAAGTGAGTACACCCCTATGTGAAAATGGTCAAATTGTGCCCAAAATGTCTATATTATGTGTGGCTACCAGTTATTTTCAAGCACTAAATAAATAAATGCCACAAGCGCTGTGAAAAGTAATTATACTTTTTTATATTGTAAAAAAGTAAATGGAAGTAGCCGCTGGTAGAGGACAGATTCCGTGTCCAGATCTGTCAGATAATGGAAAAAAAGACAACCAAATAAGTACTACCGCGCTACTAAAGGCTGGAGTCCAAACCACCTGAGTTAGGAGGTGTGGACCCTACAGACAAAAGGGCGCTAATAGGAAATATAGTATATCCAAGGGCACAATTACCGCTGTCGCAGAGATCGCCATTGCGACTGGGCCGGCAAGTTATTGGCCAGCGGTCGCCCTGCAGATCACAGCCAGCTCCTTCCTGTGAGAAAGGAGCTGCGCTGTTCTGTTGCATACCATGCAGCCGCTATATGACCCAGTGCCACCGCCACCGGCACCAGCGACAGCAGCGGGCCCTCCTCCCCTGTCATCACACACAGCAATGATAAGGTATCGAGCGGCCCGCGTCGGTCCATCATTCTCCCCCTGTGCCTGGGCGGTGACGTCACTCCTGTGCGACTGCTGTGCTGAGGCATGCAGAGTGCAGGATGGGAGGACGCTGACCGGAGCAGCAGGGGAACGAGGAAAGAGGTGAGTACTTGTTTTTTTTTATATATATATAAATCAGTGAGTACACGGTGGCCAGAGACCTGGGGGGCTGCATTATACATGAAGGCCTAGTGGGCTGGCTGCATTATAAATGGAGGCCTGGGGGGCTGTATTATACATAGAGGCCTGGGGGGGCTGTATTATTCATGGAGGCCTGGAGGGGCTGCATTATACATAGAGGCCTAGGGGGCTGGCTGCATTATAAATGGAAGCCTGGTGGGATGGCTGCATTAAACATGGAGGCCTGGGGGTGCTGCATTATAAATGGAGGCCTGGGGGGCTGTATTATTCAATGAGGCCTGGAGGGGCTGCATTATACATAGAGGCCTAGTAGGCTGGCTGCATTATGCATGGAAGCCTGGGGGGCTGGTTGCATTATACATTGAGGCCTGGGGGGCTGGCTGCATTATACATTGAGGCCTGGGGGGGCTGCATTATACTCGGAGGTCTGGGGGTGCTGCATTATACATGGAGGCCTGGGGGTGCTGCATTATACATGGAGGCCTGGAGGTGCTGCATTATACATGGAGGCCCAGGGGGCTGCATTATACATGGAGATCTATGGAGCTGCATAATAAACATGAAGGACACCTTATACATGGATTATAGGGGTGCATTATACATGGAGGTCTATAGGGCTGCATTATAGATGGAGGTCTATGGGTCGGTATTATAAATTGAGGTCTATGGGGATGCATTACACAACATGAAAAAAAACCTTAACAAGGACTATAGGATGCATTATACATGGAGGAGTATGAGGCTGCATACCTTTTTTTTCTCCAAAAATAAGACACTGTCTTATACTTGTTTTTACCCCCCAAAAAAGCACTAGGGCTTATTTTTGGAGGAGGTCTTATTTTTGGAGAAACATGGTTGGGGGTAAGTTTACCCCCCCCCAATAAAGCAGACCCCCCTTCCCAGGAGACTCATACTTACCAGACCTGGACGTCTGCGTGGCACCCCGGTTCTTTCTGTGATCTCCGGTGGTTACTGCACGCCATTCTCCCCTGCTGCTGGCTGAAGCTGACACACGCTGACACACACACACGCTGACACACACACACGCTGACACACATGCTGATACACAATCCAGCCTTACCGAAATACTTCTGGCCGCAGGGAATGATGGGAGGAAGTCACGTGTCTGGCCGCAGGTCCTTGCGCTGCACTGCACAGCCTCTCAGGATTCTGCCGGCTAGAAGAAATCGGTGTCGCTGGATGTGGTGAGTATGTGTGTGATGCAATGTGTGTGATCCGATGTTTGTGTGTGTGAGATCAGCTGTTTGTGTGTGAGATCGGATGTTTGTGTGTGAGATCTGATGTGTGCGGCTATGTGATCTGATGTGTGCGGGTGAGAGCTGATGTGTGCGGGTGAGAGCTGATGTGTGCGGGTGAGAGCTGATGTGTGCGGGTGAGAGCTGATGTATGCGGGTGAGAGCTGATGTGTGCGGGTGAGAGCTGATGTATGCGGGTGAGAGCTGATGTATGCGGGTGAGAGCTGATGTGTGCGGGTGAGAGCTGATGTGTGCGGGTGAGAGCTGATGTGTGCGGGTGAGAGCTGATGTATGCGGGTGAGAGCTGATGTGTGCGGGTGAGAGCTGATGTGTGCGGGTGAGAGCTGATGTGTGCGGGTGAGAGCTGATGTATGCGGGTGAGAGCTGATGTGTGCGGGTGAGAGCTGATGTGTGCGGGTGAGAGCTGATGTATGCGGGTGAGAGCTGATGTGTGCGGGTGAGAGCTGATGTGTGCGGGTGAGAGCTGATGTAGGCGGGTGAGAGCTGATGTGTGCGGGTGAGATTGGATGTGTGCAGGGGTGCGATCACGGCAGGTCCTGACGCTCAGCATCGGGTGATTGTGGGGTGCCGCTTTCTATAATAAAGTGTCCTGCAGTATCTGTATCTTTTTAGCTGCACGGACACTTCATTACTGAACCGCGACTAGGGCTTATTTTCGGGGGAGGGCTTATATTTAAGCCTTGCTCCGGAAATGCTGAAAATCCCTGTAGGGCTTATTTTTGGGGGAGGGCTTATTTTTGGAAAAACACGGTAATACAATATGAAGGACACCTTATACATGGAATATAGGGGTGCATTATACATGGAGGAGTATGGGGCTACATAATACAATATGAAGGTTTATGGGGCTGCATTATAATACATATAGGACTATGGGGGCTACATTATAATATATGGAGGACTATGGAGGCTACCTTACACATGGTGTATTATAAAACATGGAGGACTATGTGGTGCAGTATAATATATGGAGAACTATGGGGTGAATTATAATACATGGAGGATTATGGGAAATGCATTATAATACATGGAGGACTATGGAGGTGCATTCTAATATATGAAGGGTTATGTGGGACCCGCTATACTATATGGAAGGCTATGTGGGGGCCATTATAGTATTTGGAGAACTATATACCAGGGGGACAAAGATACAAGCATGGCATGGGAACGTTTTGTGCTGAGGGAAAAAGGCTCTTTCCCTCAGCACCCAGCTTTTCCATGCTCTGATATGGGAAAGCTGGGTGCTGAGGGAAAAATGTATAGTAGAACATGGGGAAGCTGGGTGCTGAGGACAAGATGTAAAGCAGAACATAGGAAAGCTGGGTGCTGATTGAGGGATTCAGAGCATGGGAAACCTGGGTGCTGAGGGTAAGAGCCAAGTGTCAGCATCATTATCCTGTACCCCGAGGGTCAGTGTCATTATCCCGTACAAGTGTCAGGGGGACACAAAAACGGAGAACAATCGAGTGTATATGCAAATGGAAATTTATTTATTATCAAAAAAGAGACAAACGCAAAACAGCAATAAAAAGGAGTTAAAAACTACCACTGAATCATGGGGGGCATACACTGTGATGAAAATGTACAGTATAGTTGTTATCAATAGCCGTGGGAGAGGAGAGCGTATAGGGTTATTCAATTAAACCATTCAAAATAGATGTAATATAGTAGTGATATCTATTGTTCACACTCTCAACTAGTCGTGGGAGAGGCATGCGGTTTAAAACAATGGAGGAAACAATTAGCCGTGGGAGGAGAGGTGCTGAATGCTTGAGGGTCTCCTCCTTGAGAAAGCAACAACACCTCGCGAAACGTGCATTGGTGGTGATCCCTTCCTCCTTTTTGGGTATGTGCATCATGTGATTTTATATATTTGATGTCTATGGCTGGTTTTCTTGTGGGCATGTGGTTTTTACTTGAGATTTTCTCTTTGACAGTGGACATTTTCTATGATATGCACTTGCACTTTAATTTTTGTGGTTAATTATCTGCCAGAGAATTGTTGGCAAACATTGGCCATTGGGTGGAAATTGCTGATATGGTTTTCTACATATCTGGGTGGGGTTGGACTCCACTATTATATATACTGCAATTGTCAGTTTAATGGAGTGTTGATATATTCAACCTACCCCAGTGTGTTTGATTTACCCTCAGCATAACCTCACATTTCCTCTTTTCTACGACTAGAGGATTGTAAAGCATTCAGCACCTCTTCTCCCACGGCTAATTGTTTCCTCCATTATTTTAAACCGCATGCCTCTCCCACGACTAGTTGAGAGTGTGAACAATAGATATCACTACTATATTACATCTATTTTGAATGGTTTAATTGAATAACCCTATACGCTCTTCTCTCCCACGGCTATTGATAACAACTATACTGTACATTTTCATCACAGTGTATGCCCCCCATGATTCAGTGGTAGTTTTTAACTCCTTTTTATTGCTGTTTTGCGTTTGTCTCTTTTTTGATAATAAATAAATTTCCATTTGCATATACACTCGATTGTTCTCCGTTTTTGTATGCTATTACGAGTGGTGCATGTACTCCGCCAGCGCAAGTGTACTGGCGGAGTATTTACCTTATGGCTCAACCTTTGAGAAATTGTTTCATAAAGTGTCAGGGGGACATGTTCGAACTTTGCATCGGGGCCCATCAAACTCTAGTTACGCCACTGGAGGTATGAATATGCAAAGGGTTAAGCTCTCTCACGTTATCATTTCGTGGCACTGTGATAAATTTGTGGCTCCTAGAAGAGCTGAATGTCTCCTGCTGCCCCTGCCCCGCCGACATCTCCCTCCAGCACCCCTCCCCTCCCCATCAGCACGGGTGCAGTACCATCTTGGTGCCGCCAGAGGTCGCCAATAGCTGAGAGCGCTGTGGGTTATCACGGACGTCTGTAGCTGTGCGCAGTGCATGTCGGGAGGTGTGGGAGCAGCCGGGCAGAATGCGGGCGCCGGCCGCCATGTTGAGCGCTTTGTGCAGTTATAAATAAAGATCGGCGGACGGCCTGCCGGTGTATTGGATGGTAGCCTGGACCTTTAGAATTTTTTTTATTTTCCGGTGGGTTGGATAACGGCTCAGCTGCTACTTATTGGTTTCCTGCAGGACGCCTCCTGAAACGGGAGCAATGAGAGAGATGTTCACGTAAGTTAATGGGAAGCCGGGTCTTGTAGTGGGCGCTGACGTGTGGCTGTGCGGTGTGACGTCAGAGCGTGATGTCATGTCCTTGGCCCCCTGCAGAACTCTCAACCACGTGTGTGGGAACATCCACCGATCTGTCGGCCTCTGCCTTGGGACTACAACTCCCAGCATGCCGTGACACCTGCAAGCTCATAAGGGCATGCTGGGAGTTGTAGTGTCACTGGAGGGCTGGAGTTTTCTGGTCTTAATAAAAAGGTTTCTAGAATCAGCAAGAAGTGGGGCAGAAAGTGCGTGATCAGCCTGAGGTGACGTCATGTGATGTAATCATCCGATGTCTGCAGCTGCAGGATGACCTCACCTGGTCTGGGGGGCAGCTCGGCCTCCGCTCCGGACAAGTGCGGTCTGTGCATGAGTGTAATGGGTGACACTGCTATACAGGTCAGGAAGGTGGAAGATTTTCCAGAATTAGGATTATATATATATATGTAATTTTTTTTTTTTTCATTCCCTGATTTGCCCACAGCAAAAATCTAATTTTTCCTCACCTGTCAGGTCTAGTGCTGCTGCTGGTCTCTGTGGACTGACTGCAGCGGTGCCTTACTGCAGTGTACATGACCACTGCGGTCAATCACTGGACCTGCGGTAGGGGAGTAAAGCTTGTAGGATCTTTTTGCATTGGATGATCCGATGAAATGTATAAAAAGTGGTGCCATATAGTGTAATCTTATTTGCCCCGGGTCCAAAGGGAGTATGTGGCGGATGTATAATGTGAGCAGAGCTGGGCTGCTGCCAGTATCCCCAATGGAGGAGGACTCCCTAACGTGACTGAGGTGGGTTTTTTTTTTCTGTAACCTGAGATCTCCCCCACGTGTCACTTTACGCTGCAGATTTTTTTTCATAGTGTGTATGAGGCTTAATCAGTTCAAAAGCTGAACATTGCTTGTGTAATATGTACAAGATTTCCCATCATAAACACCCTGCAGAAAACCCCTATTTTATTCACTGTGAGGCTATCCCCCCAGGTGCTGACCCAAAATCATGTTCCCTAAAGAGCCAGCCTCTATGGGGTGGGGTCCTTTTGGGGGTGTATGCGGAGGGGGGGTTCGTTTGATCTTTCCATTCCTGCTGAAGGCTCAGACCATTACATTTGACAGAATACAGCAGCGGTCCATCCCTGTCAGCGGCTGGCAGCATAGTACCCCAGTATAAGCCTCAGGGGTCCGTCAGTCCCGCTGCTGTGATCCGCCCTTGTTGCTCGCCCTATACACTGTAATGACCCCATTAGTGCTGATGTGCCTAATGAATGGTTCTATATGCAGCGTCGGTATTTGCAGGCAATATATATAGCATTGACCCCGGGAGCTATATATAACGCGTCCGCCTCCTTACACGGTCGGGGGATCTATTTTAGAGCTTGTAACACTGTAGCAGCACTTGTTTGCCCCGTCCACAGGCAAATGTGCACTTATGGGCTCTTCTCCACTTGCGATTTCTATGTGCGAGTGCGATCAGATAGAAAATCAGATCACACTCGCACCAGTGTCAATCAATGGGGCCGTGTCCTCTTGCTAAATGTTTTACGGCATGTCTCATGCTCTCTCACCCCCATGAAATCCTATGGGAGCGAGAAAAATATAAAAATCCGGGTGGCATGCGCATGTCACACAGATCCTTGACACTTGCATGCCACGTCAGACTGGCTACCGGAGGAATCTCCAGTAATACCAGGCCTGGCCGCGGTTACATGCACTGAACCCCGGAGCTGTCACCTGAGCTCCAGAGTGCAGCCTGAACAGCGAGCGCCGAGTGATTGATTCCCCGGCGATTGCTGTTCAGTTCAGCACATCTGCGGACAGAGCGGCCTGAACTCCGGAGCTCAGGTGACAGATCCGGGGTTCAGTGCAGGTAACCGCGGCCAGGCCTGGTATTACTGGAGATTCCTCCGGTAGCCAGTCTGACGCAGTATGCATGAACACTCACATAGCACTCGCATGACGCTCGCATGTCATACGGATGCTATGTGAGAAAAAAACCACACACCGTACGCAGATCACACGCAGGATATTCGACTCACATTTGTAGCCGAGTGTCGCTGTGAATTTGTAAACGCAAGTGGAGAAGAGCCCTGTCTGTGAGCTTTTTAGCACCATCATATTACATTGCTCCCTAAAAGCCCTGACCTGTACACATTAACCCCTGATGCTCAGAGTTCAGTGAATGAGGATGGAAGCTTTCACCTTCCCTTCTTTTACTGGAGGCTTCTTGCTACACTATCTCACTGTGCCATCGAGCCTCCATTGGCCAATACTGCCATGTTTCTTCTCACAGAAGCCGTATTGTGTTGTATTCCCATATCATAAAGTGATCGGTGGAGGTTCGTGCTGTTGATCACCAGGATCCCCCAGAAATCCATATGGCATCGTTCCTATTTACATGAATGGATCAGTGTTTGTTTTCAGGGGCCTTGGTGCCAGTAAGGCGAGACCAGAGTGGTCCCCTTCACTGTCAGACTCACTGGGGGTCCCACAGGTCGGATACTCACTGCTCAGAATTATGGCTTATACTGTGATGTATAATTATTCTAATGAAGCCCTGTGGGCGTACAACCATGCTAAGAGGACAGAATGAATGCAGGAACTAACACCCTTGTGACTAGTCCCTGCGCTCATTAGCATATCATAAAGGAGCTTTAGAAATGCGTATATAAAGATCTCTTTATCTATGCTACTAGATACAGGGACAGTTCGGCAGGGATTAGCAATATGCACACAGAACTGCATTCTAGGTGCAGAACTGCTCGTGGTTCTGGGTGCATATTGCACCTGACAGGTTCTCTTTAGGCCTCTTTCACACGTTCGTGAAAAACCACACACGTTTTTCACGGACGTGTCAGAGGTGCGTTTTGCCCTCCGTGACCCGTGTTTTTGGGCTACGTGTGTTCTCCGTGTGTTCTGTGATAACACACGTAGAACGGGAATTTTCTACTCACCTGTCCCTGGCTTGCTGTCCATAGTGCTGATCTTCGGTCTACGGTCTTGACGACTCCCCGCTGCTGCTGCTTCCGGTCGCAGTGAAGTGAATATTCACTTAGCATAATGAGTGGCGGTCGGCAGCAAGTGACGGCAGCGGCAGAGACTCCAGGGCTGGAGAAGGTGAGTAAAGTTTTGTGGGGGGGGTTTTCAGACACGTGTCTTTTCTCCTGTGCATGTCACACGGAACACATCCGTGTGGTCCGTTTGCATTACGTGTGACACGTTTGCGTTCCGTGTGAGACCCATGATGCCAGAGAGAAAACTGACATGTCGGCGTGAGAAACACACGGACACACGGAAGTACGGAACGGACACACGTTCCGTGCACAAATACTTACGTGTGTCCAAAACCATAGGAAAACCTAGGTCTATGTAAGTACGTGTCTCCGGTACGTGAGAAAACTGCCAAACACGTACCGGAGGCACGGACGTGTGAAAGAGGCCTTAGAGATGGTTCACCTATATTTATTTGCTAGTTCCAAATTATGTTGAGAAACAATGTTTATCTCAAATACCTTATGTTGGCAACATTGCCTGTGAGTGGTGCTATAGCGGACCGCTCTTCCCAATCGCCTTACCTCCGGGATCCGGTGATGTCACGTCAAGTTCTGGATCATGTGACCTCACCACGGCCGGCCGCAGTCTCCGTGAGTGATGGGCTGTGGGCGGAGTCTCACCGCTCAGCACAGCCCAACGTGACTGCCCATCAGCTCCCTCCTCCCTTACAGCAAAGCGCTGCAAACAGGAGATATGCTGGGCTGTGACGAGCGGTGAAACAGCCCAATGACTCAGGGAGACCGGGGCCGGCTGGGGTGATGTAGCGTGATCAGGAAATTGACATGATGTCGCCGGATCCATGAGGTCACGGAGCCTGGGGGTCAGGCAATGGGGGAAGAGCGGTCCACAATAGCACCTCACACAGGCAATATTGCCAACATAAGGTATTTGAGGGAAACCTTGTTTCTCAACATAATATTGATCTTGGAAATAATAAATATGGGTGAAGCACTTCTTTAATTTTTACAGTTCCCATTACTGTGTGTACGGATCTCACGCAGACCAATCTGTATCAGTGGTTCTAGCTTCTAAGCTGTAGCCGTGATCTTCCTTCTTCCCCTTCTGCTGTCTGTAGCCGGGTGGGAAGATGGCTGAGGTTTGTAGCAATGACTGACTCATAGGTGCTTTCCACACAAAATAGCGGAAGATTTTTATTTGCAACTTTTGCTTTACTTTTATTATTTCCTTATTCATTTTTTTTTATCCATTTAGGCTATGTGTCCACGGGAGAATGTAGCTGCGGATTTTTCTGCATCAAAATCCGCAGCTTTCCCGCAAAATCCGCACCTTTTCAAAGGTGCGGATTTGCCGCGGATTTTTTTATTTTTTTTTTTCCCCCAATTTTAAAGCCAAAATCCGGATGAAAATCCGCAACAATAATTGACATGTTGCAGATTTTTCCGGATCAAAATCCGCACGAAATCCGCTGCGGAAAAATCCGCAGCGTGGGCACAGCATTTCCAAAATGCCATAGAAATGACTGGGAAGTGCCTGAGCTGCAGATTTTCGGGAAATCCGCAGCTTTTCCGCGAGAAATCCGCGGCAAAATCCGCGCATTTTCCGCAGCGTGGGCACATAGCCTTAGACTCTAAAGTGATGAAATGGTGTAATCAAAAGTTGCATACAGTGGAACCTTGGATTATGAGCCTAATTGGTTCCGGGACTGTACTCTTAAACCAAGTTACTCTTATATGAAAGCTAATTTTCCCATAGGAAATAATTGAAATGCAGGCAATTCGTTCCACAACCCAAAAATATTTACTGTATTTATACAAACTTACTACAGTAATTACAGTACACTAAGGCTATGTGCCCACGGGGGAAAGTGTCCTGCGGTTATATCCGCAGGACATTCCGCAGGAGCTCCCAGAAAACAGCAGCACAACTTTGTCTGTTTCCATGCTGCAGTTTATTTGCGGAATGTCATGTGGATATGCTGTGGTCATTCTGCATTGAGGATACAGTACCATGGCTTGGACACTGCATCCTCAATGCAGAACAAGTGCTGAGTGATCAGGGCATTCATACTTACCTCCATCACGCAGCACTTCTCTCCGGCCGTGTCTGCACTGTGCAGGAGAAGGTGGGCAGGCCAGCACTAGCTCTGTCTGTCACATGACCGGAGCTCGTGCAGGCCCTGCCCACCTCCCTGCTCCTAGCTCAGGGGTGGGCAATTAATTTTCCCATGGGGCCGCATGAGAAATTGGGATTGGTTTAGAGGGCCGGACTAATATAATTACCTCAGTTCTACCCAATATACTACATCACTACACCTCCTCCATATACTACACCTGTAATAAACTACACCACTACACCCCTATATACTACACCTGGATTATACTACACTCCCTCCATATACCTGTAATATACTACACCCCCATATACACCTGTATTATACTGCACCACTATATAATACACCTCCGATATACTACATCATTACACCCCTATATACTACACCTGTAATATACTACATTACTACACCCAATATACTACACCTGTAATATACTACAACTCCATATAGTACACCTGTAATATACAACATCACTACACCCCATATACTACACCTGTAATATACAACATCACTACACCCCATATACTACACCTGTAATATACTACAACTCCATATAGTACACCTGTAATATACAACATCACTACACCCCATATACTACACCTGTAATATACAACATCACTACACCCCATATACTACACCTGTAATATACACCTCCATATAGCACACCTGTAATATACTACACCTCCATAGAGCACACCTGTAATATACTACACCTCCATAGAGCACACCTGTAATATACACCTCCATATAGCACACCTGTAATATACTACACCTCCATAGAGCACACCTGTAATATACACCTCCATAGAGCACACCTGTAATATACTACACCTCCATAGAGCACACCTGTAATATACTACACCTCCATAGAGCACACCTGTAATATACTACACCTCCATAGAGCACACCTGTAATATACTACACCTCCATATAGTACACCTGTAATATACTACACCTCCATATAGTACACCTGTAATATACTACACCTCCATATAGTACACCTGTAATATACTACACCTCCGTATAGCACACCTGTAATATACACCTCCATATAGCACACCTGTAATATACTACACCTCCATATAGTACACCTGTAATATACTACACCTCCATATAGTACACCTGTAATATACTACACCTCCATATAGTACACCTGTAATATACTACACCTCCATATAGTACACCTGTAATATACTACATCACTACACCCCATATACTACACCTGTAATATACTACACCCCCATATAGCACACCTGTAATATACTACAACTCCATATAGTACACCTGTAATATACTACACCTCCATATAGCACACCTGTAATATACTACACCTCCATATAGCACACCTGTAATATACTACACCTCCATATAGCACACCTGTAATATACTACACCTCCATATAGCACACCTGTAATATACTACACCTCCATATAGCACACCTGTAATATACTACACCTCCATATAGCACACCTGTAATATACTACACCTCCATATAGTACACCTGTAATATACTACACCTCCATATAGTACACCTGTAATATACTACATCACTACACCCCATATACTACACCTGTAATATAGTACACCCCCATATAGCACACCTGTAATATACTACAACTCCATATAGTACACCTGTAATATACTACACCTCCATATAGCACACCTGTAATATACACCTCCATATAGCACACCTGTAATATACACCTCCATATAGCACACCTGTAATATACTACACCTCCATATAGCACACCTGTAATATACTACACCTCCATATAGTACACCTGTAATATACTACATCACTACACCCCATATACTACACCTGTAATATAGTACACCCCCATATAGCACACCTGTAATATACTACAACTCCATATAGTACACCTGTAATATACTACACCTCCATATAGCACACCTGTAATATACTACACCTCCATATAGCACACCTGTAATATACTACACCTCCATATAGCACACCTGTAATATACTACACCTCCATATAGCACATCTGTAATATACTACACCTCCATATAGCACACCTGTAATATACTACACCTCCATATAGCACACCTGTAATATACTACACCTCCATATAGCACACCTGTAATATACTACATCACTACACCCCTATATAGCACACCTGTAATATACTACACCTCCATATAGCACACCTGTAATATACTACAACTCCATATAGCACACCTGTAATATACTACAACTCCATATAGTACACCTGTAATATACTACACCTCCATATAGTACACCTGTAATATACTACACCTCCATATAGTACACCTGTAATATACTACACCTCCATATAGTACACCTGTAATATACTACACCTCCATATAGCACACCTGTAATATACTACACCTCCATATAGTACACCTGTAATATACTACACCTCCATATAGTACACCTGTAATATACTACATCACTACACCCCATATACTACACCTGTAATATAGTACACCCCCATATAGCACACCTGTAATATACTACAACTCCATATAGTACACCTGTAATATACTACACCTCCATATAGCACACCTGTAATATACACCTCCATATAGTACACCTGTAATATACTACACCTCCATATAGTACACCTGTAATATACTACACCTCCATATAGTACACCTGTAATATACTACACCTCCATATAGTACACCTGTAATATACTACACCTCCATATAGTACACCTGTAATATACTACACCTCCATATAGTACACCTGTAATATACTACATCACTACACCCCATATACTACACCTGTAATATAGTACACCCCCATATAGCACACCTGTAATATACTACAACTCCATATAGTACACCTGTAATATACTACACCTCCATATAGCACACCTGTAATATACACCTCCATATAGCACACCTGTAATATACTACACCTCCATATAGCACACCTGTAATATACTACACCTCCATATAGCACACCTGTAATATACTACACCTCCATATAGCACACCTGTAATATACTACACCTCCATATAGCACACCTGTAATATACTACACCTCCATATAGCACACCTGTAATATACTACATCACTACACCCCTATATAGCACACCTGTAATATACTACACCTCCATATAGCACACCTGTAATATACTACAACTCCATATAGTACACCTGTAATATACTACAACTCCATATAGTACACCTGTAATATACTACATCACTACACCCCTATATAGCACACCTGTAATATACTACACCTCCATATAGCACACCTGTAATATACTACATCACTATACCCCCATATACTACACCACTATATACACCTCCATATAGCACACCTGTAATATACTACACCCCCATATGTCACACCCTGCACCCCCATATCACACACACTACACCCCCATATGTCACACACCATGCCCACATATCTCACCCTGCCTGTACCCCAACTTACCCCTCTCAAACACTCTGCACCCCTTCACATCCTTCTGTCAGTCTGCAGCCCTCATATGCCACTCACCCTGCAGCTCCATCGTCCCACATATGCACTCACCCTGCAGCTCCATCGTCCCACATATGCACTCACCCTGCAGTCCCCTTCCCCCTCATGTCCCCTCTTTTCTTATTACCAGTCATCATGTGTCCACATCTCCTTCAGGAGTCAGTATCTTTGCTTTCTGCCCGCCATCCTGTGTCTCCTCCCACACAGTCACATGGGCGTGACATCATCGCAGGTCCTGCAGCATGAATTATTCCGTCTGCTGTGCTGCTCCTTCTCCTGCAGGGCGAGCGGGAACTTTTGAAATGACACACGCAGCGCAGTACTGACGTCAGAGCGCGCGCGTGTGTCACTGACAATTAGTGCCGGCAGGGAACAGAGGAAAGACTCCTGCGTTCCGCTGCCTGCACTGACTGTGCGGACCTGCACAGTATCTCTCCCTGCTCGGCACGCTGCAGCCCGGCTCCACTGCACCGGCTGAAGACGGGCGGGCCGGTCACAGAGGGCAGGCGGGCCGGATGTGGCCCGCGGGCCGCCCCTTGCCCAGGTCTGTCCTAGCTCCACTGCTGTCCTGTGCACGGAGGGAAAATGACCGGGTGTCTGCTAGCAAGGCAGGTACGTATGGGACCAAGGCAGATTTCCGCAGGTAATTCCGCAGAAAGAATTGACATACAATATCGTGTTCGGCTGCGGGACATCTGCACCATGTTCCGCAGCTGCACGTATCCGCAGCGTGGACACAGCAATCCCCATGTCCCATAGGATAACATGGGGAGTGTCTGTGCATGCTGAAACCTGCGGATTTACTTGGAAAATCCGTAGATAAATCCGCAGGTTTCATCTCACGTGGGCACATAGCCTAACACAAAATACTGTGCAGTAAAAAAACATATAAAGCAAATTAAACTGCACTTTAGCTTACAATACAATTGTTGGTGTGAGAGGTACAGTACAAGCAATGTGCTGTACTGGTTAGCAGAAATACAATACTGTATCCAAAAATGCAAATTGATAGACATGCTATATAGTATATACTGTACAATGGTATACTGTATACAGTAAACAGTACATATGTACAGAAAGTTAGATCCAGAGCGGGTCAGAGCGTGGTGAAAGGACAGAACCGGACGTGTGCACGGTGAGTATTTGCTCTTATTGCAAAGCATTGCTCTTAAACCAAGTTACAAATTTGTATAAAGCTCTGCTTGTCTTGCAAAATGCTCTCAAACCAAGTTACTCTTAAAGCAAGGTTCCACTGTATTTTCAATTGTTTTTTTTGTTTTGTATTTTCCCTACCCCTCTTTCCATGTCCTCATCACTGTACTTTAAAATCTTCCCCGTCTTATAGCTGCCATTGCTTTCGGTTTGCGCGGATCAGGCTGCACAAGTATACACCTGACAAATCTCATCTTTATATTTCTGCTCTCTTTTATCAGAAATGGCCATGTGGAAGTCCAGCCTCAGAAGCACTTTGGCATTACCTCCCCGATTAGTTGGACTGGTCCCAAAGACATTGATTACCTCTACACCCAAAAGCTGATTGAAGCCATGAGACCTTTTGGTGTTTTTGAAGACGACTTTGAGCTGCGACACAGGTTGGTCATCTTGTATATGGCATCCCTTCATGATTACATTGGGGTCATCACTTCATGATTACATTGGGGTCATCACTTCATGATTACATTGGGGTCTGATTTTTGGGATCCGCCCAATCCTGAGAATGACAGGCCTGATGCTGGTTTTAGCTTCTCACCTTCATAGTTTTCTAAAGTGATAGTGAGGGTAATGCTCACACTAGCCAATGGCATATCCTATCTGTGTCTGGAGGTGCCGGCACGTCCTACAAGACGTCAGACAACAGTCTCCGGTAATAGGAAATTCCTGCAATATGATTTTATCTCTCGTGATTGCCACATGATTGCAGCCAGCTTATCATGCCTTCATAATTTAAAGGCACAGTTATCCTCAAGTGGATTTAATTTCTATCTCTGAGGAATCCAGCAGTTTATTCCTTGTGATCTGGAGACCTGCACTGTAGACAACACAAAGTTGTCAATTTTGCTTCTATAATTCAATCCTTTTTATTTGTAGGATGTTCGTCTTGGGGAAACTTAACAGTTTAGTCAAGGAATGGATTGCTGACGTTGGGGAATGTAAGGTAAGGGCATGACGTGGGGGGGGGCAAACTCGGGAGACTGCTTCACAAAAGAAAAGCAAACCTGGCTGTGGGATGTCTGACCCCTGGGACCCCATAGATCAGGAAATCGGGACTCCCATGTGAGTGGAACAGTAGTGTGACCTCTGCTACATTCACTTTTATGGGAGCGGTCATGTGCATGAGTGACCACCGCACCAAAGTGCTTTATTTACAGTATGTGGCCTGTGCTCCATTGACATGGGGAACCTATAACCCTCTTGTTGTGATGCCTACAGACCTCCACTCATCGTCATCATCTATCTCATGATGGTGATAACCATGTTTATTAGTGGGACCATCTGAACATCCAATATATGGGGTGTCCATACCTTTACCTGTCATCAGATGTCTGAGAATGGCATTTCCCTTTCAGTGTGCCCAGGCCTGTACTTCTGAGGCGATGCCCTGCTGCCAGAGGTGCCCAGGAGCCGCTCACTGGCCTTTTCTCATGCACAATAAACCAAATGATCATGGACGGCAGCTCTTGGTCGCACCAGTAGATTTAGAGGTTTCATTTTAATTTTGAGAAGACTAGTGTCAGGAGCCCTAATATTAAATGGCCAGAAAATCTGTGTTTGGCCGCTTGGCATCTTCTCGTCACCTGCACCATTTGTGGTTAGAATTTACAACACTGATTTGTTCCTTTTGCAGTCTCTTCCACCCACTACAATATGTGCAACGGGGGGGAAAATCTTCACGTTCGGTTCCTATCGCCTCGGCGTCCACACTAAAGGTTTGTCACTTTCTTCTCACTCGCTGGTTATTCTATGATTGGAGATGTCCTAGAAAGCTAATGTTTTCCCTTCTCCCTGCTGCTTCAGGTGCTGATATCGATGCCCTCTGCGTTGCTCCCAGACATGTTGAGCGCTCAGATTTCTTTCAGTCATTTGTTGATAAACTGAAACTTCAAGATGGGATAAGAAACGTTCGGGTAAGTGATCCGGGCAGCGGTCTGACTTCTCCGATGTGCTAGTTATTGATTCATAATGGTGGACCGCTTTACCTATACAAAGCCTAAATTTAGGCAAAGTGTGAATAGCAAGCTGAGCTCAATTTGTAGAATATATAGTCTCCTAATGAATCTGCTTTAGTAATTCCTTATGACTTTGCATTTTAACTGAGATTACAGATTAGGACTATGTTCACACTGACTTCATTGACGGCAGCTGCTTCTAGCGCATAATGCCAAATGTCTGTAGACCCCTATGGGCCCCACTGATCCCAAAATGGCGTCATATGGATAACCTGTGCAGCCATAAGGCAGGATTTTATTAACTAAAGAATAACAAAAGCTTTTAGTACTGTAAGGCACTGTGCACATGTTGGGTATTTGCAGCGAAAACCAGAATACTGGCAGGAAATATTGCATGAAATACACCCCCACCCCCCCCCCCCCCTTCCCATTCACCTGCATGGGTGAAAAATGCTTAAAGGGAACCGGTCAGGTACAATATGCACTCAGAACCACGAGGAGTTCAGGGTACATATTGCTAATTCCTGCCTAACTGTCCCTGTATACACTAGCATAGATAAAGAGATCTTTAGACCAAATGTATTTCTAATGAATCTTTAGAATATGGTAATGAGCACAGGGACTAGTCACAAGGCACGGTTTGTTCCCTTGCTAGTCGGCACTCTTAGCATGTCAGCACGCCCCTGTGGGTGTACGAACATGCTAATGAATGTGCAAAGTCAGAGGCGAGGCCGCGCTCACCTCTGCTGCCATATCTCTAATCCCTGCCTAACCGTCCCTGTATCTAGTAGCATACATAAAGAGATCGTTAAAAAAAAGTATTTCTAAGGATTCTTTATAATATGCTAATGAGGTCAGGGACTAGTCGCAAGGGTGTTAGTTCCTGCGCTCATTCCACTCTCTCAGCATGTTAACACGCAAACAGGGGCATGCTAACATGCTATTCATTGCCCAGCGTCATCATCGGCATTCACGGCTGTGTCCATTTTCACCGCTTCAGAACCCCAAGGCTTGGGGTCCCGTGCGTATGATCAGAAGTCCCTGGACTTTTGGTCATATGCACTACACGAGTTTAAAACTAGGACGCGTACACCCGGCTTAGTGTGCATAACCGGACATCTGGGGACTTCTGATCTTGCGCACTGAGACAAAAACCAGCAGAGAAGTGGGAGCGACCATGCCTGTGACTCTGCGCATGCATTAGCATGTTAGAACGCCCACAGGGGCGTGCTTACATGCTAAGGGGGCCAACTAGCCAAGGGAAGAAACACCCTTGGGACTAGTCCTTGGCCTCATTAGCAGATTAGAAAAAGTATTTCTAAAGATTCTTTATAAAGATCTCTTTATTTATGCTAGTGTATACAGGGACGGTTAGGCAGGGATTAGCAATATACACACAGAACTGACAGGTTCTCTTTAAAGCATAAACGTTGTTTTATCTTTTATTTCATAAATCAATAGTGCACAGGAAAATAAGTAACTTTGTAATATATCTTATCAAAGAAATTTACTTCTTTTTCTGCCAGAATTGCTCACATAACATATATTACAAAGTTGCTTATTCTCATGTGAAATATTGATTTCTTTATCGTTCCTTTGGAAGACCCAGACCATGGGTGTATAGCTTCTGCCTCCGGAGGACACACAAAGTACTACACTCAAAAGTGTAGCTCCTCCCTCTGAGCTTATACACCCCCTGGTGAGCAGACCCAGCCAGTTTATCGCTTTGTGTTCAGGAGGCATACATCCACACATGCATTCTCATATGATTTTTTTCCTTTTGGAATGAGATTGAAGAAGTGCGGGTCCACGTCTGGACCCCCGGCATGTCCCTTCTCACCCCACTGTGTCGGCGGTGTTGTAAGGTTGATTTCCAAGGCTGGAGCCTTACATGCCGTGCTCCTTCACCATCCCTCCTGGGCTCTGGCTTGAAGTGGGAGCCAGCACGGTTTCCCTGCCTGGCAGGAGACCGGTCTCCATCCGCAGCCCTTCAGGACCCTGCTGGACCGGAGCACTCATCCCCAGGGACCTGGCCCTGCGTCTCAGCAGCTAAGTACCTGAGACGTTTATATTTTGGGGGTCCCTGTACTTTGTTTGGGGAGAGTGTGCTTACTGTATTTATTGGCATTTCCGGCGGGTTCTCTAGCTGTCGCCCGAGAACCGCGCCGATGGTGCCTGCGCGTCGGCCTCGCCGCTCAAATTTACGCCCCGGCTTTGCCGGAGGCCTAGTTTCTGTTCTCTGCCCTCGCATGTCATTCATGCAGAGGGACAGGCTCGGCTCCTCCCGGCGGCCGTTCTGCACAGGGGAGGGACACTCCCCACTGCTGTGCGTGTCTCCTCCCCTGTATGTCTCTATGGCCCTCCAGATCCCGCTCTCACAGCCAAGTCCCGCCCCCTCTCTTCGCTCCGGCGGCCATTTTCTCAGACAGAGTTCACTCGGCGCTGGTCTGCACTCTGCATCCCTGCTGAAGTGCTGTGCTTGGGGTTCCGGGCTTCGGGATCTGGAGGGCACACAACACCGCTCTAGCGGTCTGGTAAGCCACAGCCGGTCTCTGGTTGTGGACCTCTGTATGTACTCTCTGGGGTTCATTCTCTTGCAGAGCCCCCACTCCAGCAGCATGTCTCACACGAGGAGCAAGGCTCCAAAGCTTTATACTATATGCGCTGCATGTAAGCTCCTGCTGCCTGAACCGAGCACCTATCATTGTGATGTCTGCTCTAACTTGGCGGTGCCACAGCCTGGAGTCTCACCCCCAGTGGTCTCTCAGGCTGCTCCTGCTCCTGTGGCTGAACCCCCGGCTTGGGTAGAATCCTTTTCTAGGTCTATCTCCCAGTCTTTTGCTGAGTCCATGGGACTTCTGTCCAGGACTTTGATAAATATGCATCAGCCCCCTTCACAGGGTGCCCCTACTGCTATGGGTCCCTTAGGTTCGGAGCTCACAGAGGATTCATCATCAGGGCCCAGACCCCGTCCTCCTAAGAAGAGACGCAGGGTTTCCTCTCCCCCCTCCTCCCGCGGCTCTGATTCCAGAGCTGACTCGCAGGATGAGGAGGATGCCTTTACAGGGGGCTCGGAGGCTAACTCCATGTACCCCATTGATCTGTCCGAGGGTGACTCAGATCTTAGTGACTTGATTGCTTCCATTAATTCTGTACTGGATCTCAATCCGCCAGTATCAGAGGAGCAACCTTCTCTGGCAGAAAAGCACCAGTTTACCTCGCCTAAGAGAGCAAAGAGTGTGTTCTTTAACCACTCCAGTTTTCAGGCCGCTGTGACCAAGCCCAGGGCCTGTCCTGACAAGCGCTTCCCAAAGCGTGGTTCTGATGACCGTTTTCCCTTCCCACCTGAGGTGGTCAAGGAGTGGGCTCAGTCCCCAAAGGTAGACCCTCCGGTGTCTAGGCTCTCAGCCCGGACCGTTGTGTCGGTGGCTGATGGCACCTCCCTTAAGGATTCCACTGACCGTCAGATTGACCTTCTGGCCAAATCCGTCTATGAAGCGGCGGGGGCAGCGGTTTCCCCGACTTTTGCAGCAGTGTGGGCTCTCAAAGCCATCTCTGCTTCTCTAGAGGAGATGCATTCCCTCACCAGGGACTCTATGCCCGAAATGGTTGCCTTAACTTCCCAAGCTTCAGCTTTTTCATCTTATGCCATGTCTGCCATGCTGGAGGCTTCTCACCGCACTGCGGTGGCTTCGGCTAATTCCCTCGTTATCCGCAGGATCTTGTGGCTTCGAGAGTGGAAGGCAGATGCTTCTTCAAAGAAGTACCTTGCTGAGCTCCCTTTTGCTGGGTCCCGGCTGTTCGGAGAACAGCTGGATGAAATTAAGGAAGCTACTGGCGGGAAGAGTACTTCCATGCCACAAACCAAAACCAGGAAACCTGCCCAGGGTAGGAATCAGTCGAGGTTTCGCTCCTTTCGTTCCTCCAACTGGTCGTCCTCTAAGCCCTCGGCCTCGTCCACTAACTCAGCCAAGGACCAGAAATCCAACTGGCGCCCAAAAGCGCGTCCACAGAAGACCGCAGGAGGTGCTGCCACTAAGGCAGCCTCCTCATGACTCTCTGCCCGCTCCAGCAACGTCCTTAGTCGTTGGCAGGCTCTCCCACTTTGGCGACGCTTGGTTTCAACACGTCTCCGATCAGTGGGTGAGAGATATCCTCTCCCACGGCTACAGGATAGAATTCTCTTCCAGCCCACCAAACACATTTTTTTTTTCTCTCAACTTCCCCTTGCTCCAAGGCCGCCGCCTTCTCGCAGGCCGTGGCAGCCTTGCAGGCCAACGGAGTGATTGTACCGGTTCCCGCTCGGAAACGGTTCAGAGGTTTCTACTCAAATCTCTTCCTAGTTCCCAAAAAGGACGGTACCTTCCGGCCCATCCTGGATCTCAAGCTTCTCAACAAGCATGTTCAGGTGCGGCACTTTCGCATGGAGTCTCTGCGATCAGTCATTGCCTCAATGACCCAAGGGGATTTCCTGGCATCCATCGACATCAGAGATGCCTATCTGCATGTGCCAATTGCAGTTTCACACCAGCGTTGGCTACGTTTTGCAATAGGAGAAGATCATTTCCAATTCGTGGCTCTCCCCTTCGGGTTAGCCACGGCCCCTCGGGTATTCACCAAGGTCATGGCAGCAGTGATTGCGGTTCTGCACCTCCAGGGGTTGGCAGTGATTGCTTACCTGGACGACCTTCTAGTCAAGGCTTCATCCAGCGCAGACTGTCAGCGGAGTGTCTCGCTCACTTTCGCCACTCTAGCCCAATTCGGGTGGCTGGTCAATCTGCCCAAATCCACTCTGACTCCGACCCAGAGTCTCACGTACCTAGGGATGCAGTTTGAGACTTTTCCGGCACTTGTGAAGTTGCCATTAGTCAAACAGCAGTCCCTCCAGCTAGCGGTGCGCTCTCTGCTGAGGCCCCGCCGTTATACCCTCAGGCGGCTGATGCAGGTGCTGGGTCAAATGGTGGCGTCCATGGAGGCTGTTCCCTTTGCCCAGTTCCATCTGCGCCCCCTGCAGCTGGACATTCTCCGCTGTTGGGACCGGCGGCCTTCCTCCTTACACAGGTTAGTGGCTCTGTCGCCACAGACCAGGAGCTCTCTTCAGTGGTGACTTCGGCCCCTCTCCCTGTCCCAGGGGCGCTCCTTCCTGGCCCCGTCCTGGGTGATTCTCACCACGGATGCCAGTCTATCCAGCTGGGGAGCGGTATGTCTCCACCACAGAGCGCAGGGCACTTGGACTCCGTCCGAGTCAGCCCTTTCAATCAATGTGCTGGAAATCAGAGCTGTGCTCCTAGCTCTCGTAGCTTTTCACCACCTGTTGGCGGGCAGGCACATTCGAGTCCAGTCAGACAACGCGACAGCGGTTGCCTAAATCAATCACCAAGGCGGGACACGCAGCCGCCTGGCAATGTTGGAGGTACAACGCATCCTTCAATGGACGGAGGACTCCCAAGTCCAGCATATCCGCAGTCCACATCCCAGGCGTGGAAAACTGGGAGGCAGATTATCTCAGCCGTCAAACCGTGGACGGTGGCGAGTGGTCCCTGCACCCGGCAGTGTTTCAGTCAATCTGCCGCAAATGGGGCATTCCGGACGTGGACCTAATGGCATCCCGTCACAACAACAAAGTTCCTGTTTACGTGGCTCGCTCCCATGATCCTCAGGCATTCGCCGCGGACGCTCTGGTTCAAGACTGGTCCCAGTTTCGTCTGTCCTACGTGTTTCCCCCTCTAGCTCTCTTGCCTAGAGTCCTGCGCAAGATCAGAATGGAGGGCCGTCGAGTCATCCTCTTTGCTCCGGACTGGCCCAGGCGAGCTTGGTATCCAGACCTGCTCCATCTGTCCGTAGAGATGCCGTGGCATCTCCCGGACCGTCCAGACCTACTCTTGCAAGGTCCGTTTTTCCGCCCGAATTCTGCGGCTCTCAAATTGACGGCCTGGATCTTGACGGCTTCTGGTATTCCTCCTGAAGTCATCTCCACTATGACTCGGGCCCGTAAGTCTTCCTCCGCTAAGATCTATCACAGGACTTGGAACATTTTCCTATGGGGAGATAAGGTATGCACACCAGTGACTATGTAAGGGGAATACATGAAATAGCAGAAACTGCTGTGTGAATACTGACTTGAAAAATCCAATAGCTACATACAGTGCATACCTTATCTCCCCATAGTGATGTTTTTTTAGGTTTTTGCACCCAGTTCAGACTTAGAATGGTGTTCCAAACGTTATTCCTTATTTGTTAGTAGTTTTTCGTTTGTGAACCCTCCCCAACCACACCTATTGCCAATCCATATCATACGCATAAATAGCCTGGGTCTCAGCTTCCCATACACGGTAAGTTTTTTTTAACTGCATGAGAGGACACACACAAGCTAGGGACCCCAACATAGAGAAATACTTTGGCGTAGTGTTGGGGCTCTATTGCATTGATCAATTCAGTAGCTAAATTTCTCTTGATTCATATGTTCATGGCAGTAATGCAGATTCCATTTTTCACATTTTCACTCTTGCATATAGCTATTGGATTTTTCAAGTCAGTATTCACACAGCAGTTTCTGCTATTTCATGTATTCCCCTTACATAGTCACTGGTGTGCATACCTTATCTCCCCATAGTGATGTTTTTTTAGGTTTTCTTTGTCGCTCCATTGGGAGAGCCAGACAATTGGGTGTATAGCTACTGCCTCCGGAGGCCACACAAAGTATTACACTTAAAAGTGTAAACCCCTCCCCTCTGCTATACACCCTCCCGTGCATCACGGGCTCCTCAGTTTTTATGCTTTGTGCGAAGGAGGCACACATGCACGCATAGCTCCACATCTTAGTGAGCAGCAGCTGCTGACTATGTCGGATGGAAGAAAAGAGGGCCCATATTAGGGCCCCCTGCATGCTCCCTTCTCACCCCACTCTGGTCGGCGGTGTTGTTAAGGTTGAGGTACCCATTGCGGGTACAGAGGCTGGAGCCCACATGCTGTTTTCCTTCCCCATCCCTTTAGGGCTCTGGGTGAAGTGGGATCCTAATCGGTCTCCAGGCACAGGGGACCGTGCTCCCTCCGCAGCCCCTGGGGAATCTGCTGGACAGGAGCCGGGTATCGTCAGGGACAAGGCCCTGCTACTGTGAGGTACTCTGTGTCCCCGTGGGGACCGCGCATGGAGCGCTGGTGCCATATACACTGCAGCACTGCTGGGTGTGTTAGTGCGCCGGGGGACCACCGCGCCGGCCGCGCTGTGAGGTACTCGGTGTCCCCGTGGGGACCGCGCATGGAGCGCTTGTGCCATACACACTGCAGCACTGCTGGGTGTGTTTGTGCGCCGGGGACTACCGCGCCGGCCGCGCTTATTTGCGGGCCGCGCTTATAAATTTAGTCCCCGGCTTTTGCGGCCTAGTATCGCATTTTCCCGCCCACAGGCCTGCCAGTCAGGGGAAGGGCGGGACGCTGCACAGGACGTCAGCGCTGAGGGCTGGAGCATACTCTGTATCCTCCTCCCCCCTCACTCAGCACAGTGGGGCACTAGATTCCTGCACTTTCTAGGGCACGCCCACGGCCCCCTCCTTCCCACAGAGCGCCGGCAGCCATTACTGTCAGCACTTCTGACGCTGGAGAGGAGAGACACCAGGGAGGCCCAGGCAGGGATTCTGGTGATCATATATATATATATATATATATATATATATATATATATATATATATATATATATATAATATAATTTCTATGCTATACATGTATGGTCGCACTGTTGAATTTTGGCTACTCCGAGGAGAAGCCTTACAGTCCTCCCGGGCACTGTTCAATCATTACCGCCCCCAGACCTGCCAGTCAGGGGGAAGGGCGGGACAGTCGGGCTGACGCCGACAGTGAGGGCCGGAGCACACTTCGCTGTCCTCCGCCCCCCTCACTATTCACGCTACGGCACTGATCCCCGCAAGGTACTCAGTGTCCCCTTAGGGACGGTGCAGAGAGCACCTTCGCCTCAGACTTGGCGACTACCGCGCCTGCTGGCCGGCTGCGGTCTGTAACTTTAGCTCCCGGCTTTTGCGTCCTAGCGCCTTTAAACTCCCGCCCCTGGCCCTGCCAGTCAGGGGGAAGGGCGGGACGGTCAGTCGGAGGCTAGCAGTGACGGCTGGAGCACACTTGGCTGTTCTCCGCCTCCCTCACGTTTCACTCAGGGCACCAGATTCCCGCACTTTTGGGGTTACGCCCACGGCTCCCCCATCCACTGTACGCCGACAGCCTTGTTTTCAGCAGCACATACTGCTTCAGGGTCGGTACACCAGGGGGCTTCTTCTCGATGCTGGGCCCCCTAGAGTGATGAACTGTATATGTGATGCACTGTATATATGGATATATAATGTTTGTATGCAGTTTCACAGTTCGGCGGTACATATGTATCCTCAGTGATCACTGTGAACATTGCTCGGGCCATGTGGCTCTCGCTCAGCCGGTGTCGGGGGCACTGTTGAGCTTCGCCGGCGTTCCCTGTCCAGGCGGCAGGGACAGAGTTACAGCTTGCTGAGAAACTCTCTGGGTCATTGTCACTATCCATGTCTCAGGCTATGGACAAATGGTCGGCTAAGAGACTAGGAGTTTGCAGTCCAGCCCGGCCCCTTACACAGGCCCCGGGCACTGCGGGATCGCCCCAGGCCTCTATCGGTCTGCGACGAAGCGTGTTCCTGGGGTGGCCTCTAGTTATTACGTGGTGAACTCCAGCACGAACCGCAGTCCCAGTCCGGCTAAGCAGCCTTGCTTGGAATCTTCCCCGACTTCTTCAAGGGTCTCAGCTTGAGGACCCTCTAGAGGATGGGGCGGAGGTCGCAGCCCAGGACTCTGTCCGGACGTGGCTCTCAAGGCTTCACAGATACTGTCCAGAAGCACAGAACGCCTTATAACACACGTTGTCCCTTCCCCTCTGACGTTGTTCAGGTTTGGGTTCAGTGTCATAAAGTGCCCTCCAGTCTCTTGACCGGCGGTTAGATCTGTAGTAGCAATGGCTGGCGGGCCCACGCTCAAGAATGCCACGGACAGACAGATAGAACTCCTAATGAGATCCATCTATGAAGCCATAGGCGCGTCCGTTGCCCCAGCCTTTGCAGGGGTGGGCACTCCAGGCTATTTCAGCTGCTCTGCTCAGATCAATGCGGTCATCCTGTGCTTCGCAATTAGCGTCTTTGACGTCTCAGGCGATGGTATTTTCATCCTCCGCCGTGCACAGAGGACCTTTTCTGCATGGCGGTCCAGGTCAGGGGAGTGGTCCCCACATGTCCAAGAACGATGTAGGAGACATTCTGTCTTACGGTCACAGGATAGAGCTCAGTTCTCGTCCTCCGACTCGTTGCTTCAGAGCATCTCCGTCCCCCGAACGAGCCGATGCACGTTTCCAGGCGGTGAACACTCCGAAGGCAGGAGGAGTTGCGATCCTCGTTCCCATTCAAGAACGTAGTCGCGGTTTTTTTACTCCAGCTTGTTCGTGGTACCAGATAGGAAGGATCACTCCGCCCTGTTCTGGACTTCACACTGCTCAACGGACAGAGAACCTGACGGTTCCGGATGGAATCTCTCCGCTTGCCATCGCCTTTGATGGCCCAAGGAGGCTTCCTAGCATCAATCGACATCAGGGATGTTTATCTCCACGTGCCGATTGTACCAGAATATCAGCGCTTCCTGCGCTTCGCCATAGGGAACGAACACTTTCTGTTCGTGGCACTAACTGCCGGCCTGGTGACAGCCCTACAGGCCTTCACCAAGGTCATGACAACGGTGGTAGCGGTCCTACTCTCTCAGGCAATCTGCTGGTCAAGGCCCCCTCTCGGGTGGCATGCCAACACAGCTTCCGCTGGACAAACAGCGTTCACTACTGACAGGGGTGCAATCGTTCCTTCGAGCCCAGTCACACCCTTTGAGGCGCCTCATGCACTTCCTAGAGAAGTTGGTGGCAGCAATGGAGGCAGCTCCGTTTGCGCAGATTCATCTGCGCACACTTTATTGGGACTTTCTCCGCAAATGGGTCAGCAAATCGACGTCCCTCGACAAGAACGTTGCTCCTTCTCGGGCAGCCATGGCCTCCCTTCAGTGGTGGCTTCTTCCCACTCTTGTCGAAGGAAAAATCCTTCCTGCCCACATCCTGGGCTGTGGTCACGGCGGACGCGAGTCTGTCAGGGAGTCTTCCTCCGCCACAGGGCTCAGGGTACATGGACTCAGCAGAGTCCTCCCTACAGATCAATGTTCTGGAGGTAAGGGCAGTGTTCTAGCCCTAAAAGCGTTCCAGCCATGGCTGGAAGGCAGGCAGATCCGAATTCAGTCGGACAACGCCACGGCGGTGGCATACATCAACCACCAAGGCGGCACAAGCAGTCGGCAAGCCTTCCAGCAAGTCCGGCGGATTCTGCTGTGGGTGGAAGCCACAGCCTCCAACATCTCCGCAGTTCACATCCCGGGCGTAGAAAACTGGGAAGCAGACTTTCTCAGTCGCCAGGGCATGGACGCAGGGGAATGGTCTCCTCGACGGACGTGTTTCAAGAGATTTGTTGCCGCTGGGGGAAGCCGGACGTTGACCTATTGGCGTCCCGGCACAACAACAAGGTCCCGGCATTCATGGCACGTTCTCAAGATCACAGAGCTCTGGCGGCAGACGCATTAGTTCAGGATTGGTCGCAGTTTCCATTGCCTCACGTATTTCTCCTCTGGCACTGCTGCCCAGAGCGTTACGCAGCATCAGATCCGACTGCCGCCGCGCCATCCTCGTCGCTCCAGACCTGGCCGAGGAGGTCGTGGTACACGGATCTGTGGCATCTCACGGTAGGCCAACCGTGGACACTACCAGACCGGCCAGCCTTGCTGTCTCAAGGGCTGTTTTTTCCATCTGAATGCTGCGGCCCTCAACCTGACTGCGTAGCCATTGAGTCCTGGATCCTAGCGTCTTCAGGGTTATCTCAAGAGGTCATTGCCACTATGAGACAAGCCAGGAAACCAACGTCCGCCAAGATCTACCACAGGACGTGGAAGATCTTCTTATCCTGGTGCTCTGATCAGAGTTTTACTCTCTGGCCATTCGCCTTGCCCACTTTCTGTCCTTCCTTCAATCCGGAATGGAAAAGGGGTTGTCTCTCGGTTCCCTCAAGGGACAAGTTTCGGCGCTTTCTGTGTTGTTTTCAAAAGCGTCTAGCCAAACTCCCTCATGTACACACGTTCCTGCAGGAGGTTTGCCACATAGTCCCTCCTTACAAGCGTCGGCTAGAACCCTGGGATCGGAACAGGGTGATACCGGCTCTTCAGAAACCACCCTTCGAGCCAATGATTGATATTCCTTTCCACGACTTTCGCAGAAGGTGGTCTTCCTAGTGGCAGTCACGTCACTCCGCAGAGTGTCTGACATAGCAGCGCTGTCATGCAAAGCCCCCCTTCCTGGTGTTTCACCAGGATAAGGTGGTTCTGCGTCCGGTTCCGGAACTTCTCCCGAAGGTGGTATCCTCTGTTCATCTCAATCAGGATATCTTCTTACCTTCTTTTTGTTCTCATCCGGTTCACCAATGTGAAAAGGATTTGCACTTGTTAGGTCTGGTGAGAGCACTCAGACTCTACATTTCTCGTACGGCGCCCCTGCGCCGCTCGGATGCGCTCTTTGTCCTTGTCGCTGGCCAGCGTAAAGGGTCGCAAGCTCCCAAGTCAACGTGGCTCGGTGGATCAAGGAACCAATTCTTGAAGCCTACCGTTCTGCTGGGCTTCCGGTTCCTTCAAGGCTGAAGGCCCATTCTGCCAGAGCCGTGGGTGCGTCCTGGGCGTTACTGCACCAGGCTACGGCTCAGCAGGTGTGTCAGGCGACTACCCTGGTTGAGTCTGCACGCCTTCACGGAGCACTATCTAGTGCATACCTACGCTCGGCAGATGCCAGCTTAGGTAGGCGAGTCCTTCAGGCGGCGGTTGTCCACCCGTAGGAAGGAGCCGTTTTACGGCTCTTTTACCGAGGTATTCTTTTACCCACCCAGGGACTGCTTTTGGACGTCCCAATTGTCTGGGTCTCCCAATGGAGCGACAAAGAAGAAGGGAATTTTGTTTACTTACCGTAAATTCCTTTTCTTCTAGCTCCAATTGGGAGACCCAGCACCCCGCCCCTGTTCCCTTCGGGTTATTATTTCTTGTGTACACATGTTGTGCAGATTGAATTGTTCTTGGTCATGGTTTCAGTTCTCCGAACATCCTTCGGATTGAATTTACCTTAGACCAATTTATAAGTTTCCTCCTTCCTGCTTTTGCACCAAAACTGAGGAGCCCGTGATGCACGGGAGGGTGTATAGCAGAGGGGAGGGGTTTACACTTTTAAGTGTAATACTTTGTGTGGTCCTCCGGAGGCAGTAGCTATACACCCAATTGTCTGGGTCTCCCAATTGGAGCTAGAAGAAAAGGAATTTACGGTAAGTAAACAAAATTCCTTCTTTGCACCCAGTTCGGACTTAGAATGGTGTTCCAAACGTTATTCCTTATTTGGAAAAATTTTCCTGTCCTGGTGTCGCTCTACCGACCATCCTCCTTGGCCATTCTCCTTGCCGACCCTTCTGTCTTTTCTACAGTCCGGTCTGCAGCTAGGACTGTCCATCCACTCTCTCAAGGGACAAGTCTCAGCTCTGTCAGTTCTGTTCCAGCGGCGTCTCGCTCGGCTGGCTCAGGTCCGCACCTTCATGTAAGTCGCATCTCACATCATTCCGCCTTACCGGCGGCCCTTGGTTCTCACAGTTTTGCAGAAACCCCCCTTTGAGCCTCTTAGGGAGGTTTCTTTGTATCGTCTTTCACAGAAAGTGACCTTTCTGGTGGCCATAACTTCCCTCAGGAGAGTCTCTGATTTGGCTGCACTCTCTTCGGAGTCACCTTTTTTAGTTTTCCATCAAGACAAGGTGGTTCTCTGTCCGACTCCGGACTTTCTTCCTAAGGTGGTCTCTCCTTTCCACCTTAACCAGGACATTACCCTACCTTCCTTCTGTCCGGCTCCTGTTCATCGCTTTGAAAAAGCGCTGCATACTCTGGATCTGGTGCGTGCTCTCCGGATCTATGTGTCTCGCACCGCTGCACTTAGGCGGTGCACTTCTCTTTTTGTGCTAACCACAGGTCGGCGCAAGGGCCTCTCTGCTTCTAAGCCGACCTTAGCCCGTTGGATTAGATCGACCATTTCGGACGCCTACCAGAGTTCTCAGGTGCCTCCCCCGCCGGGGATCAAGGCACATTCGACCAGAGCTGTCGGTGCCTCTTGGGCTTTCAGGCACCAGGCTACGGCTCAACAAGTCTGTCAGGCTGCCACTTGGATTAGCCTGCACACCTTTTCGAAGCACTACCAAGTGCATGCTCATGCTTCAGCAGATGCGAGCTTGGGCAGACGCATCCTTCAGGCGGCTGTCGCCCATTTGTGAAGTTAGGTTCTGCCTACTTCTTACTTGTTCAGTTTATTTCCCACCCAGGGACTGCTTTGGAACGTCCCATGGTCTGGGTCTCCCAAAGGAACGATAAAGAAAAAGAGAATTTTGTTTACTTACCGTAAATTCTTTTTCTTATAGTTTCGTATTGGGAGACCCAGCTCCCTCCCTGTTGCCTGTTGGCAGGTTCTTGTTCCGCGTGTTATCACCGGCTGTTGTCGTGGACAGAGTCTCCGGTTGTTCCGGCTCTTGTTCTGTTCTACTTGTGGGTGGCTATTCTCCATCAGCTTTTGCACTAAACTGGCTGGGTCTGCTCACCAGGGGGTGTATAAGCTCAGAGGGAGGAGCTACACTTTTAAGTGTAGTACTTTGTGTGTCCTCCGGAGGCAGAAGCTAAACACCCATGGTCTGGGTCTCCCAATACGGAACTATAAGAAAAAGAATTTACGGTAAGTAAACAAAATTCTTTTTTTCTTCGGCGCTCCATTGGGAGACCCAGACGATTGGGTGTATAGCTACTGCCTCCGGAGGCCACACAAAGCACTACACTAAAAAGTGTAAGGCCCCTCCCCTTCTGGCTATACACCCCCCGTGGGATCACGGGCTGCTCAGTTTTATGCTTTGTGCGAAGGAGGTCAGACATCCACGCATAGCTCCACTGTTTAGTCAGCAGTAGCTGCTGACTATGTCGGATGGAAGAAAAGAGGGCCCATACTAGGGCCCCCAGCATGCTCCCTTCTCACCCCACTTTTGTCGGCGGTGTTTGTTAAGGTTGAGGTACCCATTGCGGGTACGGAGGCTGGAGCCCACATGCTGTTTTCCTTCCCCATCCCCCTGAAGGGCTCTGGTGAAGTGGGATCTTACCGGCCTCCAGACTCTGAGGCCGGGCTCCATCCACAGACCCGGAGATCCTGCTGGATACGGAGCTGGGTACCGTCAGGGACAAGGCCCTGCAACATTCAGGTACTCTGTGTCCCCGTACAGACAGGCACAGACACACTCCAGCGTTGCTGGGTGTTCTAGTGCGCCGGGGACAGTAGCGCTGCGCGCTTGGGTTATACTCACTGCAGCTTTGCTGAGTGAGTTTATGTGTGGGGAACTACCGCGCCGGCCGCCATGGTGACTGCGGCGCAGCTGAGACTTGTGGTGCGCCGGGGACTTCGCGCCGACCGTGCTTTTACGACGGCAGCGCTTATAAATCTAGTCCCCGGCTTCTGCGGCCTAGTTACGCTTCGTTCCCGCCCCCAGCCCTGTCAGTCAGGGAAGGGGAGAGACGCTGTACAATAGTCAGCGCCGAGGGCTGGAGTCTTATTTACATACTCCAGCCCTCTCACTGGGCACAGTGGGACGCCAGTTTCCCGCTCTTTGTCTGCAGCACGCCCACGGCCCGCCCCTCTTCACAGGACGCCGGCAGCCATTCCTGCACGCAGTCTGAGCTGGAGAACGGACATAGCCCTGGGAGACCCAGACAAGGGATTCTGGCGACCACACACCCGCTGTTAAGCGGGCGGTAAGCAGCACCTAGGTGCTGACCCCACTAGTGCCACAGTGTTGTTTTGTGTACTTTTGTCTGTACCTATATATTGCACTGTACGGTCGCTTCTTGGCTTATACCCCTATATTGCTCTGAGGAGACAACAGCATGTCATCCGCAAAAAGCAAGGGTGCCAAGGCACGGGCTTCATATGCTGCCTGGTACCGCATGTGGGGCTGATCTACCGGCAGGTTCCACTGACCCCCATTGTGTGCAATGTTCGGTCCCTGTGCCACTTCGTCAGCCGGAGTCTATGCTAGTAGTGGCCCAGGCAGAGACGCCTGTGAACCCTGCCCCGGTGACGGGGACAGAGTTTGCAGTTTTTGCTGATAAGATGTCTGTGACTATGACAAAAATTCTAGAAACTTTGCAGTCCAGGCCGGTCACTCAGACCATGGGTACTGCTGACTCAATGTTCCCCGGCCCCCCTCAGTTGGAACTAATCAGTGCTCCAAGGGGGTCCCAGACATCACAGGCTGAAGACTCTGACTCGGACGACAGTCCCAGGCAGCCTAAGCGAGCTCGCTGGGAGAGACCCTCGGCGTCATCACGCTGGTCAGGGTCTCAGCGAGAGGATTCTCCGTATGATGAGACAGAGCTAGGTGATCAGGCGTCTAATCCTGAGACTGCTCTCAACCTGGATACCCCTGATGGTGACGCCATGGTGAATGATCTTATAGCGGCCATCAATAGACTGCTGGATATTTCTCCTCCAGCGGAGGAGGCAGCAGCACAGCAGGAGAAATTCCATTTCAGGTATCCCAAACGTAAATTGAGTACTTTCCTGGACCACGCTGACTTCAGAGAAGCAGTCCAGAAACACCATGCTTATCCAGATAAGCGTTTCTCTAAACGTCTTAAGGATACACGTTATCCCTTTCCCCCTGACGTGGTCAAACGCTGGACCCAGTGTCCAAAGGTGGACCCCCCAATCTCCAGGCTTGCGGCTAGATCCATAGTTGCAGTGGAAGATGGGGCTTCACTTAAAGATGCCAATGACAGACAGATGGACCTTTGGTTGAAATCTGTCTATGAAGCTATCGGCGCGTCGTTTGCTCCAGCATTCGCAGCCGTGTGGGCACTCCAAGCTATTTCAGCTGGTCTGGCGCAGGTGGACTCTGTCATACGTCCATCAGTGCCGCAAGTGGCGTCCTTGACTTCGCAAATGTCTGCGTTTGCGACTTACGCTATCAATGCGGTCTTGGACTCTCCCAGCCGTACGTCAATGGCGTCCGCCAACTCTGTGGTTTTACGCAGAGCCTTATGGTTAAAGGAATGGAAAGCAGATTCTGCTTCCAAAAAATGCTTAACCAGTTTGCCATTATCTCAAGACAGACTGTTTGGTGAGCAATTGGCGGAAATCATTAAACAGTCCAAGGGTAAGGACTCTTCCTTACCCCAGCCCAGATCAAGCAAACCTCAACAGTGGAAGGGACAGTCGAGGTTTCGGTCCTTTCGAGGTTCGGGCAGGGCCCAATTCTCGTCCAAAAGGACTCAGAAGGAGCAGAGGAGCTCGGATTCCTGGCGGACTCACTCACGCCCAAAGAAAGCAGCCGGAGGAACCACTTCCAAGCCGGCTGCCTCATGACTTTCGGCCTCCTCTCTCCGCATCCTCGGTCGGTGGCAGGCTCTCCCGCTTTTGCGACATTTGGCTGCCACAGGTCAAAGACCGGTGGGTAACAGACATTTTGTCTCACGGGTACCGGATAGAGTTCAGTTCTCGTCCTCCGCCTCGGTTCTTCAGAACTTCCCCACATCCCGACCGAGCCGATGCTCTTCTGCAGGCGCTGTGCTCTCTGCAGAAGGAGTGGTGATCCCTGTTCCTCTTCAGGAACGAGGTCAAGGTTTTTACTCCAATCTGTTTGTGGTGCCAAAAAAGGACGGCTCTTTCCGTCCTGTTCTGGACCTAAAACTGCTCAACAAGCACGTGAAAACCAGGCGGTTCCGGATGGAATCTCTCCGCTCCGTCATTGCCTCAATGTCTCAAGGAGATTTCCTAGCATCAATAGACATCAAAGATGCTTATCTCCACGTGCCGATTGCTCCAGAGCACCAGCGTTTTCTACGCTTCGTTATAGGAGACGAACACCTTCAGTTCGTAGCCCTGCCATTTGGTCTGGCGACAGCCCCACGGGTTTTCACCAAGGTCATGGCAGCAGTGGTAGCAGTCTTGCACTCTCAGGGACACTCGGTGATCCCTTACTTGGACGATCTACTTGTCAAGGCACCCTCTCAAGAGGCATGCCAACACAGCCTGAACGTTGCGCTGGAGACTCTCCAGACTTTCGGGTGGATCATCAACTTTTCAAAGTCAAATCTGTCACCGACCCAATCACTAACATATCTTGGCATGGAGTTTCATACTCTCTCAGCGATAGTGAAGCTTCCGATGGACAAGCAGCGTTCACTACAGACAGGGGTGCACTCTCTCCTTCAAGGCCAGTCTCACCCCTTAAGACGCCTCATGCACTTCCTGGGGAAGATGGTGGCAGCAATGGAGGCAGTCCCGTTTGCGCAGTTTCATCTGCGCCCACTTCAATGGGACATTCTCCGCCAATGGGACGGGAAGTCGACGTCCTTAGACAGGAAAGTCTCCCTTTCCCAGACGGCCAAGGACTCTCTTCAATGGTGGCTTCTTCCCACCTCATTATCACAGGGAAGGTCCTTCCTACCCCCATCCTGGGCGGTGGTCACGACAGACGCGAGTCTGTCAGGGTGGGGAGCAGTTTTTCTCCACCACAGGGCTCAGGGTACGTGGACTCAGCAGGAGTCCACCCTTCAGATCAATGTTCTGGAAATCAGGGCAGTGTATCTTGCCCTACAAGCCTTCCAGCAGTGGCTGGAAGGAAAGCCGATCCGAATTCAGTCGGACAACTCCACAGCGGTGGCATACATCAACCACCAAGGCGGGACACGCAGTCGGCAAGCCTTCCAGGAAGTCCGGCGGATTCTGATGTGGGTGGAAGCCACGGCCTCCACCATCTCCGCAGTTCACATCCCCGGCGTAGAAAACTGGGAAGCGGACTTCCTCAGTCGCCAGGGTATGGACGCAGGGGAATGGTCCCTTCACCCGGACGTGTTTCAGGAAATCTGTCGCCGCTGGGGAAGGCCGGATGTCGACCTAATGGCGTCCCGGCACAACAACAAGGTCCCAATTTTCATGGCACGGTCTCGCGATCACAGAGCTCTGGCGGCAGACGCCTTAGTGCAAGATTGGTCGCAGTTCCAGCTGCCCTGTGTGTTTCCCCCTCTGGCACTCTTGCCCAGAGTGCTACGCAAGATCAGGTCCGAGTGCCGCCGCGTCCTGCTCGTCGCCCCAGACTGGCCGAGAAGGTCGTGGTATCCGGATCTGTGGCATCTCACGGTCGGCCAACCGTGGGCGCTACCAGACCGGCCAGACTCACTGTCACAAGGGCCGTTTTTCCATCTGAATTCTACGGCCCTGAACCTGACTGTGTGGCCATTGAGTCCTGGATACTAGCATCTTCAGGATTATCCCAAGGGGTCGTGGCCACCATGAGACAGGCTAGGAAGCCCACGTCTGCTAAGATCTACCACAGAACGTGGAAGATTTTCTTATCCTGGTGCTCGGCACAGGGAGTGTCCCCCTGGCCATTTGCATTGCCTACTTTTCTTTCCTTCCTGCAATCTGGTTTGGAAAAAGGCTTATCACTCGGCTCCCTTAAAGGGCAAGTCTCAGCGCTATCGGTATTTTTTCAAAAGCGTCTAGCACGACTTCCTCAGGTACGCACGTTCCTGCAGGGGGTTTGTCACATCGTCCCTCCGTACAAACGGCCGTTAGATCCATGGGATCTGAACAGGGTACTAGTTGCTCTCCAGAAGCCGCCCTTCGAGCCTCTGAGGGATGTTTCACTTTCTCGACTCTCACAGAAAGTGGCCTTTCTGGTAGCGGTCACGTCTCTTCGGAGGGTATCCGAGCTGGCAGCGCTGTCATCCAAAGCTCCCTTCCTGGTTTTTCACCAGGACAAGGTAGTGCTGCGCCCCGTTCAGGAGTTTCTCCCTAAGGTGGTATCCTCTTTTCATCTCAATCAGGATATCTCCTTACCTTCCTTTTGTCCTCATCCAGTTCATCGGTTTGAAAAGGATTTGCATTTGTTGGATCTCGTGAGAGCACTCAGAATCTACATTTCCCGCACGGCGCCCCTGCGCCGCTCGGATGCACTCTTTGTCCTTGTCGCTGGTAAGCGCAAAGGATCGCAGGCTTCCAAATCCACCCTGGCTCGATGGATCAAGGAACCAATTCTTGAAGCCTACCGTTCTGCTGGGCTGCCGGTTCCATCAGGGCTGAAAGCCCATTCTACCAGAGCCGTGGGTGCGTCCTGGGCATTACGACACCAGGCTACGGCTCAACAGGTGTGCCAGGCAGCTACCTGGTCGAGTCTGCACACTTTCACCAAACATTATCAGGTGCATACCTACGCTTCGGCGGACGCCAGCCTAGGTAGAAGAGTCCTGCAGGCGGCGGTTGCCTCCTCGTAGGGGAGAGCTGTTTTGCAGCTCAAACTTGAGGTATTAATTTACCCACCCAGGGACTGCTTTTGGACGACCCAATCGTCTGGGTCTCCCAATTGGAGCTAGAAGAAAAGGAATTTACGGTAAGTAACAAAATTCCCTTCTTATGGAATAAAAATTAAAACTACTGTTAGGCTATGTTCACACGTGGCATATTTTTGCCAGTGCATCTTAAGTGCATCACAAATGCACTAAAAACTCACTGCGGCAAAAAACGCATTGCGTTTTTACCACGTTTTTTGCCCAATGCGTTTTTAAGTCAAATCCATTGACTGGAAGTGCTCAAAACGCTGCAAAAATGCAGAAATAATTGACATGCTGCATCTTGGGGGCATCTTTAAAAACGCAGCCAACAAAAGATGCCCAGTGTGGACCGCAAAATAGAAGTCTCCTAGACTTTGCCGGGGGAAGGAAATGCATGGATTTTGGTACATCTTTGTGATGTCAAAAACCAAAGATGCATCAGAAGATACCCTGTGTGAACTTAGACTTATGCTTTATAGAATTGACATGCTGCAGATTTTGTTGTTTAGGGGGCAAAAAAACACTTTGGTTCAAAGTCTGCAAAAGGGAAAAATGCAGCATGTGCAGGAGAGTCCAGAAATATTTCACTTTGCGGTTTCTTTAAAGGGAACCTGTCATCCAGTTTTTTTTTTTTTTTGCCCTAAAAGCTGCGGCCGCCACCAGTGGGCTCTTTATATACAGCATTCTAGTAGAAATTGGTAAGGAAAGGGTAATTTCAATACCGCGCCAACGACCACTCAGGAAGATGATGAAATTAATGTTACTTTATTTCATGCTCAGGTCTGGTCTACGCGTTTCAGGAGGCTCTGCTCCCTTCCTCAGGACAATACAGGCACAAGAAACCTCAATCAGAGATTGATGTTTCTTGTGCCTGTATTGTCCTGAGGAAGGGAGCAGAGCCTCCTGAAACGCGTAGACCAGACCTGAGCATGAAATAAAGTAACATTAATTTCATCATCTTCATGAGTGGTCGTTGGCGCAGTATTGAAATTACCCTTTCCTTACCAATTTCTACTACCATTCGAGGGGTTACTGCTGCCGCTGACCGATTGTCTATACCTATACAGTAGTTGTGACTTTCACAACTCTACTTGGTGAGTAACCTCACGTGCATTTCACCCTGTATGGTTTTGGGGTAAGACCCTATTGCACTCTCTCTCCACAGCTTTAATTTTCCATATACAGCATTCTAACATCCTCTATATATAAGAGCCCAGGCCACTGTGAGAGCATAAAAATCACTTTATAATACTTGCCTAACGGTCGCGCGGTTTGCCATATGGGTGTCTCCGGTGTCGGCGCCTCCTATTTCGGCCATCTTTGTCCTCTTTCTGAAGTCTGTATGCATCACGCGGCTACGTCATACACACTCGCCGGTCCTGCGCAGGCACACTACTACACTTTGATCTGCCCTGCTCAGGACCTGAATGCCGGCGAGTGTGGATGACGTTGGACGCGTCATGTACCACGGCTAGAGAAGGAGCACAAAGATGGCCAAAAGAGGCGGGACCGACAACGGATACGCCCATAAGGCCCACCGCACGACCGTTAGATAAGTATTATAAAGTGTTTAAGTTCTCACAGTGGCCTGAGCTCTTATATACAGCATGTTAGAATACTGTATATCAGAGCCCGGTGGTGGTGGCCACAGCTTATAGGCCAAAAAAGTGGTGACGGGTTCCCTTTTAACATACGACTTTTTTTTTTTTTTTTGTGGCAAGATACACAGCATGTGAACAAGTCCAATGGGTACATTCTCACAGGTTTGTCAAGAATAAAACTTTCCAACAAAAAGTTTTGATTAGCTGAGTTTTCAAAACTATGCCCAAAAAGCCTGATCAAACCTTGAGGAAGGTAACGTGCAGATGTTTTGTGCTCCCGGGCAGCAGAGGCGAAAGCACAGGGGGATTATTGCTTTATTTCTTTGTCGCTCCATTGGGAGACCCAGACAATTGGGTGTATAGCTTCTGCCTCTGGAGGCCACACAAAGTATTACACTTTAAAAAGTGTAACCCCTCCCCTCTGCCTATACACCCTTCCGTGGACCACGGGCTCCTCAGTTTTATGCTTTGTGTGGAAGGAGGCACACATCCACTCATGCATTCTCATCATAGTTATGACGGATGGAAGAAAAGAGGACCTCCATGGGGTCCCCGGCATGTTCCCTTCTCACCCCACTATGTCGGCGGTGTTGTTAAGGTTGAGGTACCCATTGCGGGTACAGAGGCTGGAGCCACATGCCGTCTCCTTCACCACCCCTTATGCGGCTCTGGGAGAAGTGGGATCCTAAACGGTGACCCACGTGCTGGGACCGTGCTCCATCCGCAGCCCCTGGTGGATCCTGCCGGACCGGAGCTTCTTCATCCCCAGGGACCGGGCCCTGCAACTTCAAGGTACTCTGTGTCCCCATGTGGGGACTGTCCAGGGAGGGTGGTCGCACCTTCTCCCCGGAAGCCGCGGTAGTTCCGTCCGTTGTTTTTTCGGCGGACTTCCGCGCTCACCGTGCCTGCTTGTTGGGCACGGTCTTAAATTTTAGTCCCCGGCTTATCCGCGGTCTAGTCGCAAAAATCCCGACCCCGGGCCTGCCAGTCAGGGGTGAGGGCGGGATCACCGGCATGACGTCTGATTTGAGGGCTGGAGCATCTTTGCATGTCTCCCTCCCCCTCATTGAACACTGTGGGGAATCCAGATTCCCGCTTTTTGTCGGCGCCGCCCGCGGCTCCACGCCCCCCCTGAGAGCTCCGGTGGCCATTTCTGACATTCTGCCGGTGTATGTTGTCAGCTGCACAGCTCTCCAGCTCCGGGGGATCCACGACAGGGAATCTGGAGGACACACCGCTCGTTAGCGGTTGGTAAGCCACACCGGTACCCGTGCTGGTTCCCCTAGGGTGCAAATATGTATGTATGTATGTATGTATGGAAAGGCTGTATACCCTTTTCCCATATACCCTCAGTGGTCACTCTCCTGAGAGGCACCGATTGCTTACAGCATGTCGTCCACAAGGAGCAAAGCCCCTAAGGCACAGACTTTTTTTTCACGGCCTGTACCTCTTGTAGGGCTATGTTGCCTGTGGCATCCACCTACCCCCACTGTGAGCAATGCACGACCCCTGCCACGCTTGCTCAGCCAGAGCCTCGGGCACTGGTGGGCCCCTCGGCTCATGTAGATCCCCCTGCTCCCCCTGAGCAGTCAGCAGGGACAGAGACACCGTCGTTGGCCTCTTTCGCTGAGACACTCTCCCAGTAACTTTCTCAATCCATTGCTCAGTCTATGGACAAATGGTCATCTAAGCTCATTGAGGCATTGCAGTCCAGACCGGGCCCTTCACAGGCCCCGGCCCCTGTTCGTTTGTCTCCTCCAGGCCCTTCTCGGTCCGCGCTGCATCGCGCTCCCAGGATAGCCACTAGGTCCCAGACGGAGGACTCCTGCCCGGATCGCAGCCCCAGACCGGCTAAGCGGTCTCGCTGGGACTCTTCCCCGGCCTCCTCACACTGCTCTGGATCCCAGCTGGAGGACTCTCAGGAAGACGAGGCGGACGTGGGAGCTCAGGGCTCTGAACCTGACTTCACTCTTAACCTTGATGCCCCTGAAGGGGACGCCTTAGTAAATGATCTTATCTCGTCCATCAACGAGGTGTTGGATCTCTCACCCCCACCTCCTCCTGCAGAGGAGCCGGCTTCTCGACAGGAGAAACACCAATTTAGATTTCCCAAACGTACTCGCAATACGTTTTTTGATCACTTTAACTTCAGGGACGCTGTCCAGAAGCCCAGAGCGGTTCCGGACAAGCGATTTGCTAAACGGCACACTGACACGCGTTATCCCTTTCCACCTGAAGTCGTTAAGGGCTGGGCACACTCCCCCAAGGTGGATCCTCCAGTCTCTAGATTGGCCGCTAGGTCCGTTGTGTCTGTGGCCGATGGCTCATCCCTGAAGGATGCCACTGACAGACAGAGCTCTTGGTGAAGTCTATTTATGAGGCTACGGGCGCATCTTTCGCCCCGGCCTTTGCGGCCGTGTGGGCTCTCCAAGCAATCTCGGCATGTCTAACTGAGATTAATGCCGTCACGCGGAATTCTGCCCCGCATGTTGCATCCTTGACCTCTCAGGCATCGGCATTTTCGTCCTACGCCATGAACTCCGTCCTGGACTCCGCTAGCCGTACGGCCGTGGCATCCGCTAACTCCGTGGCAGTCCGCAGGGCCATGTGGCTGCGCGAATGGAAAGCAGACTCTGCTTCCAAAAGGTTCTTAACTGGTTTGCCTTTTTCTGGCGACCGTTTGTTTGGCGAACGGTTGGATGAAATTATTAAGGAATCCTCGGGAAAGGACTCCTCCTTACCCCAGTCCAAGCCTAAGAAACCTCAGCAGAGGAAGATCCAATCGAGGTTTCGGTCCTTTCATCCCTCCGCCAAGACCCAATCCTCTTCGTCCTACCGGCCGGAGAAAGGCCAGAGGAACTCCTATGCGTGGCGGTCCAAGTCACGCCCCCAAAAGGCCGCGGGAGGCACTGCCTCCAAGACGGCCTCCTCATGACTCTCGTCCTCATCCAGCCACATCCTCGGTCGGTGGCAGGCTCTCCCGCTTTGGCGACGTCTGGTGGCCACACGTTCAAGACCGTTGGGTGAGAGACATTCTGTCTCATGGTTACAGGATAGAGTTCAGCTCTCGACCTGCGGCTATTTTCTTTAGAACCTCCCCACCCCCCACACAGGCCAACGCACTTTTTCAGGCAGTGGACGCTCTGAAGATGGAAGGAGTTGTGATTCCCGTTCCCCTTCAGGAACGTGGTCGCGGATTTTACTCCAACTTGTTCGTGGTGCCAAAAAAGGACGGGTCATTCCGTCCAGTTCTGGACCTCAAGCTACTCAACAGACATGTGAGAACCAGACTGTTTCGGATGGAATCTCTCCGCTCGGTCATCGCCTCGATGTCACAGGGAGACTTCCTAGCATCGATCGACATCAAAGATGCATATCTCCATGTGCCGATCGCACCCGAACACCAACGTTTCCTGCGTTTCGCCATCGGGGACGAACACCTCCAGTTCGTGGCACTGTCTTTCGGCCTGGCGACAGCCCCACGGGTTTTCACCAAAGTCATGGCTTCCGTCGTGGCGGTCCTGCACTCTCAGGGCCACTCGGTGATCCCTTACTTGGACGATCTCCTAGTAAGGGCTCCTTCTCTGGTGGCTTGTCAACGGAGTCTTACCGTCACTCTGACGACTCCAACAGTTCGGGTGGATCATCAACTTCCCAAAATCCGAGTTGACGCCGACCCAATCACTTACCTCAGGATGGAGTTCCATACCCAGCCAACGTTAGTCAAGCTACCGCGGGACAAACAGCTTTCTCTGCAGGCGGGAGTGCAGTCCCTTCTAAGGGGTCAGTCACACTCCTTAAGGCGCCTCATGCACTTCCGGAAGATGGTTGCAGCTATGGAGGCAGTGCCGTTTGCACAATTCCATCTACGGCCACTTCAATGGGACATTTCTTTGTCGCTCCATTGGGAGACCCAGACAATTGGGGTGTATAGCTTCTGCCTCCGGAGGCCACACAAAGTATTACACTTTAAAAAGTGTAACCCCTCCCCTCTGCCTATACACCCTCCCGTGCATCACGGGCTCCTCAGTTTTATGCTTTGTGTTGAAGGAGGCACACATTCACTCAAGCTCCCATTTTAGTCAGCAGCAGCTGCTGATTGTATCGGATGGAAGAAAAGAGGGCCCTAACAGGGCCCCCGGCATGCTCCCTTCTCACCCCACTAAGTCGGCGGTGCTGTTAAGGTTGAGGTACCCATTGCGGGTACAAAGGCTGGAGCCACATGCCGTTTTTCCTTCCCCATCCCTTAGAGGCTCTGGGAGAAGTGGGATCCTAACCGGTCACCATTCACTGGGACCGGGCTCCCTCCGCAGCCCCTGGGGGAATCTGATGGACAGGAGACTGAGTATCATCAGGGACAGGCCCTGCATCTATAAGGTACTCTGTGTCCCCTTGGGGACGGTGCATGGAGCGCCTGTGTTACAGACGCTGCAGCGGCTGCTGTTTTTTTTTGTGACGACCAGGACTACCGCGCCGACCGCGCCTGTTTGCCGACCGCGTTATTAAATTTAGTCCCCGGCTTCTGCGGCCTAGTACCATAACTCCCGCCCCCGGGCCTGCCAGTCAGGGGTAAGGGCGGGACGGTCGACTGGACGTCGGCAGTGAGGGCTGGAGCATACTTAGGTGTTCTCCTCCCCCCTCACTGAGCACTGTGGGGCACCAGATTCCCGCACTTTATTAGTCACGCCCACGGCTCCCTCCTCCCCTGAGAATTCTGGCAGCCATATTTACAATCACTTCTGCCGGTGGAGGATTTCAGAACGAGCTCTACAGCTCTGGGAGGCCCAGGCAGGGAATCTGGTGGACACACAACCGCTTTGTGCGGTCGGTAAGCCACACCGGTTACCCGGTGCTGGCCCCCCTTGGGTGCCGAAGTGTGTGTATGTATATATATGTAATATATATATATAATTATATAATATATTTGTATACATTTTCTCTGTTCGGCCGCATTGTTTTGCTTTTGGCTAAATACCCTCAGTGATCACTCTCAGAGGAGACTACAGCATGTCGTCCGCAAAGAGCAAGGGTGCCAAGGCACAGGCTTATTTTGCAACCTGTACCTCTTGTGCGGCTATGTTACCTGCAGGTTCCACCTACCCTCACTGTGTGCAATGCTCGGCCCCTGTGGCACTCACTCAGCCGGAGCCTCAGGCACTGGTGGGACCCTCAGCTCAGGTAGAACCGCCGGCTTCCACTGTCCAGGTGGCAGGGACAGAGTTTGCAGTTTTGGCTGAGAAACTCTGAGTCGCTTTCACAATCCATGGCTCAGTCTATGGACAGATGGTCGGCTAAGATACTAGAAGCCTTGCAGTCCAGATCGGTCACACAGGCCCCGGGCACTGTGAGTTCATCGCCCCCAGGCCCCTCTCGGTCGGTGCAGCACAGTGCTCCTGGGGTAACACCTAGGTCCCACGGGGAGGACTCCGACACGGACCGCAGTCCCAGACCGGCTAAGCGGGCTCGCTGGGAACCTTCCCCGGCTTCATCACGCTGTTCGGGGTCGCAGCATGAGGACTCTCTGGAGGATGAGGCGGAGGTCGCAGCTCAGGGCTCTGATCCTGACGTTGCTCTCAATCTTGATACACCTGAAGGGGACGCCATAGTAAATGACCTTATAGCGTCCATCAACCAGGTGCTAGATCTTTCTCCCCCAACTCCACCTATAGAGGAGTCGGCTTCACAGCAGGAGAAACACCAGTTTAGGTTTCCCAAACGTACACGGAGTGCGTTTTTCGATCACTCTAACTTCAGAGATGCTGTCCAGAAGCACAGAGCATTTCCGGACAAGCGCTTTACTAAGCGCCTTAATGACACACGTTACCCCTTCCCCCCTGACGTAGTTAAGGGTTGGGCTCAGTGTCCCAAGGTGGATCCTCCAGTCTCTAGACTGGCGGCTAGATCCGTAGTATCAGTGGCAGATGGTTCATCGCTCAAGGATGCCACTGACAGGCAAATAGAGCTCCTGATGAAATCCATCTATGAAGCCATAGGCGCGTCTTTTGCTCCGGCTTTTGCAGCCGTGTGGGCACTCCAAGCTATCTCAGCTTGTCTGTCTGAGATTAATGCAGTCACACGTACCTCTGCTCCGCAAGTTGTGTCTTTGACTTCTCAGGCATCGGCCTTTTCGTCCTACGCCATGAACGCCGTCCTGGACTCAGCGAGCCGTACAGCGGTAGCGTCCGCCAATTCGGTGGCAGTCCGCAGGGCCATGTGGCTACGCGAATGGAAGGCAGACTCTGCTTCCAAGAAGTTCTTAACCGGTTTGCCATTTTCTGGCGACCGTTTGTTTGGCGAGCAATTGGATGAAATTATTAAACAATCCAAGGGTAAGGACTCGTCCTTACCCCAGTCCAAACCAAACAAACCTCAGCAACGAAAAATTCAATCGAGGTTTCGGTCCTTTCGGCCCTCAGCCAGGTCCCAATCCTCCACGTCCAACAGGTCAGAGAAGGGCCAGAGGAACTCTTCTGCATGGCGGTCTAAGTCACGTCCTCCAAAGACCGCCGGTGGAACCGCCTCCAAGGCGGCCTCCTCATGACTTTCGGCCTCCCCAAACCGCATCCTCGGTCGGTGGCAGGCTCTCCCGCTTTTGCGACGCCTGGTGGCCACATGTCCAAGACCGATGGGTGAGAGACATTCTGTCGCACGGTTATAGGATAGAGCTCAGCTCTCGTCCTCCGACTCGTTTCTTCAGAACGTCTCCGCCCCCCGAGCGAGCCGATGCACTTTTTCAGGCGGTGAACACTCTGAAGGCAGAAGGAGTTGTGATTCCCGTTCCCATTCAAGAACGTGGTCGCGGTTTTTACTCCAACTTGTTCGTGGTGCCAAAAAAGGACGGATCATTCCGCCCCGTTCTGGACCTCAAACTGCTCAACACACGTGAGAACCAGACGGTTCCGGATGGAATCTCTCCGTTCTGTCATCGCCTCGATGTCCCAAGGAGACTTCCTAGCCTCAATCGACATCAGGGATGCTTATCTCCATGTGCCGATTGCACCAGAGCATCAACGCTTCCTGCGTTTCGCCATCGGGGACGAACACCTTCAGTTTGTGGCACTGCCTTTCGGCCTGGCGACAGCCCCACAGGTCTTCACCAAGATCATGGCATCCGTGGTGGCGGTCCTACACTCTCAGGGCCACTCGGTGATCCCTTACTTAGACGATCTTCTAGTCAAGGCACCCTCCCGGGTGGCATGTCAACACAGCCTGACCATTGCTCTGGAGACTCTCCAGAGGTTCGGGTGGATCATCAATTTCCCAAAGTCAAAATTGACACCGACCCAATCACTGACTTACCTCGGGATGGAGTTTCATACTCTTTCAGCGATAGTGAAGCTTCCGCTGGACAAACAGCGTTCGCTGCAGACAGGGGTGCACTCTCTCCTTCGGACCCAGTCACACCCCTTGAGGCGCCTCATGCACTTCCTAGGGAAGATGGTGGCAGCAATGGAGGCAGTTCCCTTTGCGCAGTTTCATCTGCGTCCACTTCAATGGGACATTCTCCGCAAATGGGACAGGAGGTCGACGTCCCTAGACAGGAACGTCTCTCTTTCACTGGCAGCCAAAACCTCTCTTCAGTGGTGGCTTCTTCCCACTTCCTTGTCGAAGGGAAAATCATTCCTGCCCCCATCCTGGGCTGTGGTCACGACGGACACGAGTCTGTCAGGGTGGGGAGCGGTCTTCCTCCACCACAGGGCTCAGGGAACCTGGACTCCGGCAGAGTCCTCCCTTCAGATCAATGTTCTGGAGATAAGGGCAGTGTATCTAGCCCTAAAGGCGTTCCATCGGTGGCTGGAGGGCAGACAGATCCGCATACAATCGGACAACGCCACGGCGGTCGCGTACATCAACCACCAGGGCGGCACACGCAGTCGTCAGGCCTTCCAAGAAGTTCGGCGGATTCTGCTGTGGGCGGAAGCCACAGCCTCCACCATCTCCGCAGTTCACATCCCGGGCGTAGAAAACTGGGAAGCAGACTTTCTCAGTCGCCAGGGCATGGACGCAGGGGAATGGTCTCTTCACCCGGACGTGTTTCAAGAGATCTTTTGCCGCTGGGGAACGCCGGACGTCGACCTCATGGCGTCTCGGCACAACAACAAAGTCCCGGCATTCATGGCACGGTCTCAAGATCACAGAGCTCTGGCGGCGGACGCATTAGTTCAGGATTGGTCGCAGTTTCGACTGCCTTATGTATTTCCTCCTCTGGCACTGCTGCCCAGAGTGTTGCGCAAGATCAGGTCCGACTGCCGCCACGCCCTCCTCGTCGCTCCAGACTGGCCGAGGAGGTCGTGGTACCCGGATCTGTGGCACATCACGGTGGGTCAACCGTGGGCACTCCCAGACCGACCAGACTTGCTGTCCCAAGGGCCATTTTTCCATCTGAATTCTGCGGCCCTCAACCTGACTGTGTGGCCATTGAGTCCTGGCTCCTAGCGTCCTCAGGGTTATCTCAAGATGTCATTGCCACTATGAGACAAGCCAGGAAACCAACGTCCGCCAAGATCTATCACAGGGCTTGGAGGATCTTCTTATCCTGGTGCTCTGATCGGGGTTTTACCCCCTGGCCGTTTGCCTTACCCACTTTTCTTTCTTTCCTTCAATCCGGAATGGATAAGGGTTTGTCTCTCTCGGCTCTCTCAAGGGACAAGTATCGGCGCTTTCCGTGTTTTTTCAAAAGCGTCTAGCCAGGCTTCCGCAGGTCCGCACGTTCCTGCAGGGAGTTTGCCACATAGTCCCACCTTACAAGCGTCCGCTGGAACCCTGGGATCTTAACAGGGTGCTAACGGCTCTTCAGAAACCACCTTTCGAGCCGATGCGGGATGTCTCTCTATCACGCCTTTCGCAGAAGGTGGCCTTCCTAGTGGCAGTCACATCACTTCGGAGAGTGTCTGAGCTAGCAGCGCTGTCATGCAAAGCCCCCTTCCTGGTGTTTCACCAGGATAAGGTGGTTCTGCGTCCGGTCCCGGAATTTCTCCCTAAGGTGGTATCCCCTTTTCATCTCAATCAGGATATCTCCTTACCTTCCTTTTGCCCTCATCCAGTTCACCAATGTGAAAAGGATTTGCACTTGTTAGATCTCGTGAGAGCGCTCCGGCTCTACATTTCTCGCACGGCGCCCCTGCGCCGTTCGGATGCGCTCTTTGTCCTTGTCGCTGGCCAGCGTAAGGGGTCGCAGGCTTCCAAGTCAACCTTGGCTCGGTGGATCAAGGAACCGATTCTTGAAGCCTACCGTTCTTCTGGGCCTCCGATTCCTTCAGGGCTGAAGGCCCATTCTACCAGAGCCGTGGGTGCATCCTGGGCATTGCGGCACCAGGCTACGGCTCAGCAGGTGTGTCAGGCGGCTACCTGGTCGAGTCTGCACACTTTCACGAAACACTATCAGGTGCATGCCTATGCTTCGGCAGATGCCAGCCTAGGTAGGCGAGTCCTTCAGGCGGCGGTTGCCCACCTGTAAGAGGGGGCCGTTTTTCGGCTCTTTTTATCGAGGTATTCTTTTACCCACCCAGGGACTGCTTTTGGACGTCCCAATTGTCTGGGTCTCCCAATGGAGCGACAAAGAAGGGAATTTTGTTTACTTACCGTAAATTCCTTTTCTTCTAGCTCCTATTGGGAGACCCAGCACCCGCCCCTGTTCCCTTCGGGCTGTTGTTCTTTTGTGTACACATGTTGTTCATGTTGAATTGTTCTTTTGGTTCATGGTTTCAGTTCTCCGAACATCCTTCGGATTGAATTTACTTTAGACCAATTTATAAGTTTCCTCCTTCCTGCTTTTGCACCAAAACTGAGGAGCCCGTGATGCACGGGAGGGTGTATAGGCAGAGGGGAGGGGTTACACTTTTTTTAAAGTGTAATACTTTGTGTGGCCTCCGGAGGCAGAAGCTATACACCCCAATTGTCTGGGTCTCCCAATAGGAGCTAGAAGAAAAGGAATTTACGGTAAGTAAACAAAATTCCCTTCTCTTCGCAAATGGGACAAGAGTTCGGCTTCCCTCGACAAGAACATCTTTCACTTGCAGCCAAAACGTCACTTCGGTGGTGGCTCCTCCCCACATCTCTGTCCCAGGGAAAATCCTTCCTACCCCCAACCTGGGCCGTGGTCACCATGGACGCGAGCCTGTCAGGTTGGGGAGCGGTCTTTCTCCACCACAGGGCTCAAGGAACCTGGACTCCAATAGAATCATCCCTTCAGATCAATATCCTGGAGATAAGGGCAGTATATCTAGCCCTATTGGCTTTCCAGCGGTGGCTGGAGGGCAGGCAGATCCGAATCCAGTCGGACAACGCCACTGCCGTCGCCTACATCAACCACCAAGGCGGCACTCGCAGTCGTCAAGCCTTCCAGGAGGTCCGGCGGATTCTGCTGTGGGTGGAAAACACAGGCTCCACCATCTCCGCAGTTCACATCCCGGGCGTGGAAAACTGGGAAGCGGATTTTCTCAGTCGTCAGGGCATGGACGCGGGGGAATGGTCTCTTCACCCAGACGTGTTTCGAGAGATCTGCCGGCGCTGGGGAACGCCGAACGTCGATCTCATGGCGTCACGACACAACAACAAGGTCCCGGCCTTCATGGCACGGTCTCAGGATCACAGAGCTCTGGCCGCGGACGCTTTGGTCCAGGATTGGTCGCAGTTTCGACTGCCATATGTGTTTCCCCCTCTGGCGATGCTGCCCAGGGTCCTACGCAAAATCCGGTCCGACTGCCGTCGTGCCATTCTCGTCGCTCCAGACTGGACGAGGCAGTCGTGGTATCCGGATCTGTGGCATCTCACGGTGGGCCAACCGCGGGCACTTCCAGACCGCCCAGACTTGCTGTCCCAAGGCCCGTTTTTCCATCTGAATTCTGTGGCCCTCAACCTGACTGTGTGGCCATTGAGTCCTGGCTCCTAGCGTCTTCAGGGTTATCTCAGGATGTAATTGCCACCATGAGACAAGCCAGGAAACCAACATCCGCTAAGATCTATCACAGGACTTGGCGAATCTTCTTATCCTGGTGCTCTGATAACGGTTTTTCTCCATGGCCGTTTGCCTTACCCACATTTCTTTCATTCCTACAATTTGGAATGGATATGGGTTTGTCCCTCGGCTCTCTCAAGGGCCAAGTGTCGGCGCTCTCCGTGTTTTTTTTTCAAACGCGACTAGCCAGACTTCCGCAGGTCCGCACGTTCCTGCAGGGGGTTTGCCACATGGTCCCACCTTACAAACGTCCGTTGGAACCTTGGGATCTTAACAGGGTCCTGACTGCTCTTCAAAAGCCGCCTTTTGAGCCGTTGCGGGATGTCACTCTCTCCCGTCTTTCTCAGAAGGTGGCCTTCCTGGTTGCAGTCACATCACTTCGGAGAGTGTCTGAGCTTGCAGTGCTGTCATGCAAATCTCCTTTCCTGGTTTTCCACCAGGATAAGGTGGTTCTGCGTCCTGTCCCGGAATTCCTCCCTAAGGTGGTATCCCCTTTTCATCTAAATCAGGATATATCCTTGCCTTCCTTTTGTCCTAATCCAATTCACCAGTGTGAGAAGGATTTGCACTCTTTGGATCTAGTGAGAGCACTCCGGGTATACGTGTCTCGCACGGCGCCCCTGCGCCGTTCAGACACGCTCTTTGTCCTTGTCGCTGGCCAGCGTAAGGGCTCTCAGGCCTCCAAGTCCACCTTGGCTAGGTGGATCAAGGAACCGATTCTTGAGGCCTACCGTACTTCTGGGCTTCCGCCCCCTTCAGGGTTGAAGGCCCATTCTACCAGAGCCGTAGGTACGTCCTGGGCATTGCGGCACCGGGCGACGGCTCAGCAGGTGTGTCAGGCGGCTACATGGTCCAGCCTGCACACTTTCACGAAGCACTATCAAGTGCATACCTATGCCTCGGCAGACGCCAGTCTAGGTAGGCGAGTCCTCCAGGCGGCTGTTGCCCACCTGTAAGAGGGGGCAGTTTCCGGCCTTTTTGCTATTGGGGTATTGGTTTACCCACCCAGGGACTGCTCTTGGACGTCCCAATTGTCTGGGTCTCCCAATGGAGCGACAAAGAAAAAGGGAATTTTGTTTACTTACCGTAAATTCCTTTTCTTCTAGCTCCTATTGGGAGACCCAGCACCCGCCCCTGTGCCCTTCGGGCTGGTTGTTCTTTTGTGTACACATGTTGTTGATGTTGATTTTTTTCTTTTGGTTCATGGTCTTCAGTTCTCCGAACATCCTTCGGATTGAATTTGCTCTAGACCATTTATAAGTTTTCTCCTTCCTGCTTTTGCACCAAACTGAGGAGCCCGTGGTCCACGGGAGGGTGTATAGGCAGAGGGGAGGGGTTACACTTTTTTAAAAGTGTAATACTTTGTGTGGCCTCCAGAGGCAGAAGCTATACACCCAATTGTCTGGGTCTCCCAATAGGAGCTAGAAGAAAAGGAATTTACGGTAAGTAAACAAAATTCCCTTTATTCTAGTGACGTGACTGTTGTGCTGATGATTGAGCTTTACTCAGTATATTTACAGTTATTCTAAGTTGGAGCTTCACAAAGCCAATCTGAAACTGCTACTTCCCGCAGTGATCTGGTGACGTTGCACAGATTCGGCCTCTTGGACACGCTTGTGTTCTTTATAGCCAGGTCTTTATAACGTGATATTAAAGAAGCCACATTCTGGACAGACTGATTCCCGTGTGCCGGTGTCTTGTTTAATACACTGCACAGATGGGGTTTTTCTTTGGTGCCTTATTCTTCTTTGTCTTGTTAGGCTGTCGAGGACGCGTTTGTTCCTGTAATAAAGTTTGAGTTCCTTAATATTGAGGTAAGCCTATGTAAGTGCCCACATGGGTTTGGAATTGTACACACATGAAATGCATATGGCCAGAGCTGCTTGGGTATTCACTGTTCTTGCTATCTTATCTGTTCTCATAGTGACCTTGTATGCAGACTATTGATGAGTGGTCTCGACTCATGTACAGAGTATAATGGAAGTCAATATAGAGCTTGAGCATTTATCCAGGAAATCTTCTGGAAAAATTCTTGCATTTCCCATTGACTTCCATTATACTTAGCACACGAGTCGAGCCTTTCCGACCACTAGTTAGAAGCACCTGAGCCTGGTAGAGCTCGCTCATCACTAGTGCAGAGAATGGACATCAGACCACTGTGTATTCCAGGGACTAAATACCCAGACCGCTCTCAGATCATTGTCAGACTGAGGACCTGCCATATCATTCACTGAATTACTTTTAAGCAAATGAAAAGTCATATATTTATTTTTATTTATTTTTATTTATTTTTTTCTTCCTTTCCACCATTTAAACAGATCGATTTGGTTTTTGCAAGACTGCCCTTACAATGTATTCCGGATAACCTGGACTTGCGTGATGATTCATGGTTGAGGAGCTTAGACATAAGGTGCATAAGAAGCTTAAATGGTGAGTGCCGGCTGCAGAGCGGTCCATCCTTCACATCCACCCCTGTACATTGCCTAAGTGTTTCATTCATCGGAGGCTCCACAGAACAAACCATGGCAAGCTCTTTCCTGCTGATTATTATTATTATTATTATTATTATTATTACGCCATTTATTCCATGGCGCTTTACATGTGAAAGGGGTATACATAGAAGGGACAAGTACAATAATCATAAACAATACAAGGTACAGGAGGATAGAGGACCCTGCCCGCGAGGGCTCACAGTCTACATATATAATTGAGCATGGGTTCAAGCAAGGATTTAAAGTAAAATATAAACGTTTTTGTCTTTAAGTTTACTCTTTCCATAAATAATACATGCAAAAGTTAGCAACTTTGTAAAATGTTATTAGAGAAATCCATTTCTCCTCCTAGAGTGATTATTCTCAATTCACAAGTAAAATATGTCTGCGGTAAATACAAATTTTCCCATTACCGAGATATAGATGACGGTTGGTGCTTATACCCTGTTTCCCCAAAAATAAGACACTGCCTTATATTTTTGCACTAGGTCTCATTTCTTCAGCGCTCTATTGGGAGACCCAGACGATTGGGTATAGCTACTGCCTCCGGAGGCCACACAAAGCACTACACTAAAAAGTGCAAGGCCCCTCCCCTTCTGGCTATACCCCCCGTGGTATCACGGGTTCTCCAGTTTTCAAGCTTTGTGCGAAGGAGGTCAGACATCCATGCATAGCTCCACAGATTTTAGTCAGCAGTAGCTGCTGACTATTTCGGATGGAAGAAAAGAGGGCCCATATAGGGCCCCCAGCATGCTCCCTTCTCACCCGTTGATGGTGTTGTAAGGTTGAGGTACCTATTGCTGGTACGGAGGCTGGAGCCCACATGCTGCTTTCCTTCCACATCCCCCTGGGGGGCTCTGAGGAAGTGGGATCCTGCCGGCCTCAAAGCTCTGACGCCGGGCTCCATCCACAGACCCATTTGAACCTGCTGGATACGGAGCTGGAGTACCGTTCAGGGACATGGCCCTGCACCATTACAGGTACTCTGTGTCCCCGTACACACAGGCACAGCACACTCCAGACTTGCTGGGTGTGCTAGTGCGCCGGGGACAGTAAAGGGTTACAGTCACTGCAGCTTTGCTGAGTGACTTTGTGTATTGGGAAGTACCGCGCCGGACGCTCCGGGAGCGGCGGCGCGGCTGGGACTTGTAGTTCGCCGGGGACTGGGCGCCGACCGCGCTTTTACGGCGGCGGCGCTTATAAATCCAGTCCCCGGCTTCTGCGGCCTAGTGCCGCTTCGTTCCCGCCCCCTCCCTGTCACTCAGGGAAGGGGACAGACGCTGTACAATCAGCAGCGCCGAGGGCTGGAGCCTTATTTACATGCTCCGGCCCTCTCACTGCACACTGTCGGACGCCGGATTCCCGCTCTGACTTGGGGCACGCCCACGGCCCGCCCCTCCTCACACGAGCTGGGGAAGACGCAGGCAGCCATTGCTGCAGTCCGAGCTCGGACTTTCGGCAACCAGGCAGGACGGTGGCGACCATACACCCGCTTATAGGCGGGCGGTAAGCGGCACACATAGTGCTGACCCCAATATATACTGCAGTGTGTACATGTGTATTTTAACTGCATAGGTCGCTATATGCCCGCTTGGAGAGCGACACATCAGCAGCAGGAAAGCAGGTGTGCTAAGGCACAGGCTTTCTAGGCTGCTTGTATTGCACGTACTGAAGTGTTCATTTGTGTTTATGCTTGTATGCTATACACTGCACTGCACAGTCGCTAGTCTTAGCTATATTCTCCTGGAATGGCTAGACTACAGCAGCAGAAAACCAAGGGTGCTGGGGCACAGGTTTTTTTTTTTTTTCTATGCTGCTTGTATTGCATGGGCTGCAGTGTGCATTTGTACTTGTGCTTGTTTGCTATACATTGCACTGTATGGTCACTCTTCTAGGCTATATTCCCCTAGATGACTAGTCTACAGCAGCAGAAGAGCAGAGGTGCCAGGGCACAGGCTTCTATGCTGCTTGTATTGCTTGTGCTGCAGTGTTCATTTGTACTTTATGCTTGTATGCTATACATTGCACTGTACGGTCACCAATCTTGGCTATATACTTCTAGATGGCTAGTCGGCAGCGGCAAAAAAGCAACACAGATTTTCAGTGCTGTTTTTACTACATGGGATGCTGTTCATGACACCGTCCCATTGTGAGCATGCTCCCCTGTAGCACTTCGTCTGCCGGGGTCTCTAGCGCTTCGTCTGCCGGGGTCTCTACTAGTCGTGGCCAAAGAAACCACCTGTCATCCCTGTCCAAGGACAGGGACGGAGTTGCAGTTTCGACAGATATATTGTCATAAGATAGAGACTTGCAGTCCAGACAGGCCATGGGCAATCTTCCTGACCAACCTCATTTGGAACGGGGGGGTCCCAGGAGGACTCTCTGTATGATAAGGCAGCTCTCCAGGACTTTGATCCTGACATCGCTATCAATCCGGATACACCGGATGGTAACGCCATACGGAATGATCCTATAGCGTCCATCAATGGAAGGTTGGATCTTTCTCCCTCAGCTCCCCCAGTGGAGGAGTCAGCTTCACAGCAGGAGAAGTCCCTTTTCAGTATCTCAAACGGATATTGAGTATTTTTCTGGCCACGCTGACTTCAGAGAAGCAGTCCAGAAACACCACGCTTACCAGATAAGCGTCTTCTCCAAACGTTTTTAAGATACACGTTATCCCTTTTCCCCTGACGTGGTCAAGCGCTGGACCCAGGGTCCAAAGGTGGATTCTCCAATCTCCAGGCTTGCGTCTAGAGCCATAGTTGCACTGGAGATGGGGCTTCACTTAAAGATGCCATTCACAGACAGATGGACTCTGGTTGAAATCTGTCTAGGAGGCTATCGGCGTGTCGGTTGCTCCGGCATTCACAGCCGTATAGGCAACCTAACCTTTTCAGCTGTTCTTGCGCAGCTGGCCTTGAGCACATGTACATCTGTACCGCAGAGGCGTCCGTAACTCCGCAATGTCTGCACTGCGACTTACCCTATTAATGCTGTCCTAAAAGTACAGTCGAGGTTTCGGTCCTTCCCAAGCTCGGGCAGGTCCCAATTGTCCTCGTGCAAAAGGGCTACAAAACCTCAGACGGGCTCAGATTCCGGCCGGGCTCAATCACGCCCAAGGAAGGCAGCCGGAGGAACCGCTACCAAGGCGGTCTCCTCATGACTCTCAGCTCTCTCTCTCTCTCTCCGCATCCGCGGTTGATGGCAGACTCCCCCGCCTTTGGCGACATTTAGCTGCCACAGGTCACAGACCGGTGGGTGACGGACATTGTGCTCACGTGCACAGGACAGTGTTCTGTTCTCGTCCTCCGACTCCATTCTTCAGAACGGCCCCACCTCCCCACCGAGCAGATGCCCTGCTGCAGGCGGTGGACGCTCTAAGAGCAGAAGGAGTGGTGATCCCTGTCCCCCCTCAGGAACGAGGGCGAGGGTTTGTACTCCAATCTCTTTGTGGCTCCAAAAAAGGACGGCTCCTTCCGTCCTGTTCTGGACCTAAAACTGCTCAATAAGCATGCGAACGCCAGGCGGTTCCGGATGGAATCCCTCCGATCCGTCATTACCTCAATGTCTCGAGGAGACTTCCTTGCCTCAACAGACATCAAAGATGCCTATCTCCACGTGCCAATTGCTACGGAGCACCAACGTTTTTCTACGTTTTGTGATAGGAGACGACCATCTTCAGTTCGTAGCTCTGCCATTCGGTCTGGCGACAGCCCCACGGGTGTTCACCAAGGTCATGGCAGCAGTGGTAGCAGTCTTGCACTCTCAGGGACACCCGGTGATCCCTTACTTGGACGATCTACTCGTCAAAGCACCCTCCCTCGAGGCATGACAACGCAGCCTGAATGTTACGCTGGAGACTCTCCAGACTTTCGGGTGGATCATCAATTTGGCAAGGTCAAATCGGTCACCGACTCGATCACTAACGTATCTCGGCATGGAGTTCACACTCTATCAGCGATAGTGAAGCTTCCGCTGAACAAGCAGCGTTCACTGCAAACAGAGGTGCAGTCTCTCCTTCAAGGCCAGTCGCACCCCTTAAGGCGCCTCATGCACTTCCTAGGGAAGATGGTGGCAGCCATGGAGGCAGTTCCCTTTGCGCAGTTTCATCTGCGCCAACTGCAAGGGGACATTCTCCGCCAATGGGACGGGCAGTCAACCTCCCTGGACAGGAAAGTCTCCCTTTCCCAGACGGCCAAGGACTCTCTGCAATGGTGGCTTATTCCCACCTCATTGTCACAGTGAAGATCCTTCCTACCCCCATCCTGGGCAGTGGTCACGACAGATACGAGTCTGTCAGGGTGGGGAGCAGTTTGTCTCCGCCACAGGGCTCAGGGGACGTGGACTCAGCAGGAGTCCACCCTTCAGATCAATGTTCTGGAAATCGGGGCAGGGTATCTTACCCTACTAGCTTTCCAGCAGTGGCTAGAAAGAGAGCAGATCCGAATCCAGTCGGACAACTCCACAGCGGTGGCATACATCACCAAGGAGGGACGCGCAGTCGGCAAGCCTTCCAGGAAGTCCGGCGAATCCTCATGTGGGTGGAGGACACAGCATCCACCATATCCGCAGTTCACATCCCGGGCGTAGAAAACTGGGAAGCAGACTTCCTCAGTCGCCAGGGTATGGACGCAGGGGAATGGTCCCTTCACCCGGACGTGTTTCAGGAAATCTGTCGCCGCTGGGGGGTGCCGGACGTCGACCTAATGGCGTCTCGGCACAACAACAAGGTCCCGGCATTTATGGCACGATCGCGCGATCAGAGCTCTGGCGGCAGACGCCTTAGTGCAAGATTAGTCGCAGTTCCGGCTCACATATGTGTTTCCACCTCTGGCACTCTTGCCCAGAGTACTGCGCAAAAAAAAAAAAAAAAAAATCAGATCCGATTGCAGCCGCGTCATACTCGTCGCCCCAGACTGGCCGAGGAGATCGTGGTACCCGGATCTGTGGCATCTCACGGTCGGCCGACCGTGGTCACTACCAGGCTGGCCAGACTTACTGTCCCAAGGGCCGTTTTTCCATCGGAATTCTGCGGCCCTGAACCTGACTGTGTGGCCATTGAGTCCTGGATCCTAGCGTCTTCAGGATTATCCCAAGGGGTCGTTGCCACCATGAAACAGGCTAGGAAGTCCACTTCTGCTAAGATCTACCACAGAACGTGGAAGATTTTCTTAACCTGGTGCTCGGCTCAGGGAGTGTCTCCCTGGCCATTTGCATTGCCTACTTTTCTTTCCTTCCTGCAATCGGGGTTAGAAAAGGGCTTGTCGCTCGGCTTCCTTGAGGGGAAGTCTCGGCACTATCCGTGTTTTTTCAGAAGCGTCTAGCACGTCTTTCTAAGGTGCGCACGTTCCTACAGGGGGTCTGTCATATCGTACCCCCGTACAAGCGGCCGTTAGATCCATGGGATCTCAACAGGGTATTAGTTGCTCTCCAGAAGCCGCCTTTCGAGCCTCTGAAGGAAGTTTCCTTTTTCGCCTGTCACAGAAGGTGGCGTTTCTCGTTGCGATCACATCGCTTCGGCGAGTGTCTGAGCTGGCAGCTCTGTCATCCAAGGCTCCCTTCCTGGTGTTCCACCAGGACAAGGTAGTGCTGCGCCCCATTCCGGAGTTTCTCCCTAAGGTCGTATCCTCATTTCATCTTAATCAGGATATATCCTTGCCTTCCTTTTGTCCTCATCCGGTTCACCGGTATGAAAAGGACTTACGTTTGTTAGATCTGGTGAGAGCTCTCAGACTCTACATTTCCCGCACGGCGCCCATGCGCCGTTCCGATGCACTTTTTGTCCTTGTCGCTGGTCCGCGCAAGGGGTTGCAGGCTTCTAAAGCCACCCTGGCTCGATGGATCAAAGAACCAATTCTAGAGGCCTACCGTTCTGCGGGGCTTCCGGTTCCTTCAGGGCTAAAAGCCCACTCAACCAGAGCCGTGGGTGCGTCCTGGGCATTACGACACCAGGCTTCGGCTCAACAAGTGTACCAGGCAGCTACCTGGTCCAGTCTGCACACTTTCACCAAGCATTATCAGGTGCATACCTATGCTTCGGCGGATGCCAGCTTAGGTAGAAGAGTCCTGCAGGCGGCAGTGACACCCCCGTAGGGGAGGGCTGTTTTGCAGCCCTAACATGAGGTATTTCTTTACCCACCCAGGGACAGCTTTTGGACGTCCCAATCGTCTGGGTCTCCCAATAGAGCGCTGAAGAAGAAGGGAATTTTGTTACTTACCGTAAATTCCTTTTCTTCTAGCTCTTATTGGGAGACCCAGCACCCGCCCTGTTGTCCTTCGGGATGTTTTTGTTGTTTGCGGGTACACATGTTGTTCATGTTGAACGGTTTTTCAGTTCTCCGATGTTACTCGGAGTTAATTTGTTTAAACCAGTTATTGGCTTTCCTCCTTCTTGCTTTGGCACTAAAACTGGAGAACCCGTGATACCACGGGGGGGTATAGCCAGAAGGGGAGGGGCCTTGCACTTTTTAGTGTAGTGCTTTGTGTGGCCTCCGGAGGCAGTAGCTATACCCAATCGTCTGGGTCTCCCAATAAGAGCTAGAAGAAAAGGAATTTACGGTAAGTAACAAAATTCCCTTCTTTCAGGGGGTGTCTTAACCTCGAGGAGATATGATTTAGGGTAAGTTTCCCCCCCACCCCCAAAAAGCAGATCTCCCCCCTTCCCAGGATCATCATACTTGTCAGCCCCGTGTGTCTGTGTGGCTCCGAGATCTCCCAGCATGTCACCCTCCCCTGCATCTGGCTGATACACATACACACATCAGATCACACATACACACATCAGATCACACACAAACACTCCTTTCACATCACCCCATCATCCCTCCCGGTGATCTCCAGTGAGCGCATCCTGTCAGCTGTGCTGCACGCTGTCCTCCCCTGCGTCCAGCCGACACATGAATCGCACACACCTGTACAATCGCGCGCACACACTCACAACATCTGGCGATACCACGTGCTTCCGGCCATGTGACCCTCCCGCAGGCCCTGGAAGATCCACTGCAAAGCGTTTTAAGTCCTTATGTGCGCTGAGAAGCAAGGTGTGTGTGTGTTCGTTCGGCCGCAGGACCTTGCTGCGCTCACCTGCTTCCGGTCGGCGTCCGGTGAGTATGATCGGGGGTCCTCTGTCTTCTTCTTTCTTTACAGGGTGTCCGCTGTCTGTAATGAAGTGTCCAGCAGTATTTTTAACTTTTTTTTTTTTTTTTTTTTTTTTTTTTTTTTTTTTTTTTTCTGCTGCACGGACACTCCATTATTGAACCACGACTAAGTCTTATTTTCGGGGAATGTCTTATATTTAAGGCTCCCTGAAAAATCCTGCTAGGTCTTATTTTCAGGGGAGGTCTTATTTTCTGGTAAACACCTTTTAAGAACAAGAACTGTCAGCTCATGAGAATTTCCACAGAATGTCTCGAACTCTTCCATAGAGGTTTAAAAGCACCAACTGTCAAATCATTAACAGGACCATCTGTCCTCACTGAACAGACCTGAACTTGACATCTATCTATATATATATATAAACAAAATTGTGTCGTTAGTGACAACTGTCGGATTGGCCGCTGGGCTCTGCCTGGCCCCGCCCCCCGCATGGATTGGCCGCTTGCCCCGGCCCTCCACACGCATCGCCCACTCCAGCGTACACCGGCTCCCGGTACACATGTGTAGGGAGCCGGCATACGCTGACGCCTCGCCCGCTTGGCCCGGCACTTGTTGGCATACTCGGCCCCACCCCCGGCGGACATAACTTTGTGATGCTGGGATCGTGACGGAGTCGGTGTACGCTGGTAACCATGATACACATCGGCTAACTATAGGAAGCGCTTCCCTTAGTTACCCGATGTGTATCATGGTTACCAGCGTACACCGGCTCCCGGTACACATGTGCAGGGAGCCGGCAGACACCTCACTTGCTCGGCCCCGCCCCCGGCACACGTTGGCTCGCTCGGCCCTGCCCCTAGCGGCCCGCTTGGCTCCGCCCTGGCACACGTTGGCCCGCTCAGTCCCGCCCTCAGCACACGTTGGCCCGCTCGCCCCCGGTGACCCCCCTCGGCCCCGCCCCCAGCACACGTTTGGCACATATACACCCAAAAAACGGAATAAAAACCTCCAAAAGTTAAGCAAAAACTCAGACTAATGGCAGAAGATGTAAACTGCCCAGGCCAAAAAGACTAATGCACTGCCAGGATGCAGCAAGACCTCCATTAAATGGAGACATCACAGGTGCAAAGGGAGATGGTAGTAAAATTGCACACTTGTGGCTTGCATAGGTCACTGTTCACACACACAGGCACACAGTATCTGTTAAGCAGCCTATTAGTTACGCCCATCACAATAGATGCAAGCGGGCTACACCAGTACTATATATGTGCACCATGCAGGGACAGTGAGTATAATATGCAAGGCCTAACAATAAGAGGCCTGGCTGCATCCTGTATACAATATTCTGTGCATAAGAATAAATAGATATGAGGTATTGGTAGGTAATATGGCCATAGTACGGAAGCCCACAATCCAAGGATCAGTCTAGGAGGAGAAAGCAGCACCTGTATCTGATAAAATATATTACACAAGGCACTGTTATTACTGGCTGCTATTTTATTTAGGAAATATAATGACGGCTATTCTCTATTGTCGTCTGCTGTCAAGATGTGAGCGGTGCTGATGACTTTGCATGTGGGACGCATGCGCAATCCACAGGCGTGATGCACATTTTCTATTCTAACTAATAGGGCGGGGGAAGATGTGACATCCGTGTGAATGCTGACCTCCCAGTGGCTAACTCTTTAAGCCCCACAAGTTTAAATGTCCCATCCTGGTGCCCTATAGTGCCATTCCACACACGTACAAACGCATATTATGCTCACCTTACCTTCCGTTCCCTCACCGGTCTCCTGGAACTTGCAGTTCGCCCGTACAAGACGTGTATCGGGTAACCAAGGTGACCGATGCCGGAACTTCCGCACTCAGCGCGCTGACGTCAAAGGCAGAAGCCGCTTGCCTCTGATTGGGCAGCGCGCTGCCTTTGAGTAGCGCCTGACAAGGGAAGTTCCTCCCTCGTCGCTATGGTTACCAGATACACATCCTGTGCGGGGAGGACCTTCCCCTGTCAGCCGCTACTCAAAGGCAGCGTGCTGGCCAATTGGAAGCAAGCGGCTCCTGCCTTTGACGTCAGCGCGCTGGGAGCTGAAGGTCCCGCATCGGTTGCCTTGGTTACCTGATACATGCAAGTTCCCGGAAGCCGGCGAGGGAACGGAACGGAAGGTAAGGTGAGCATAATGTGTGTGCGTGTAATTGTGTTTTTGTGTGGACTGCGGGTTAGAGTGCGGTGGATGTACGGAGGCGGAAGTGTGTTCGGTGAGGGTTTTGCTCATACAGCAAAGCTTTCTTGTAAACAGAGTCACAAATTTACAGAAAGCTTTGCTCGTTAGGCGAAATACTCGCTAACTGGGTTACTCATTAAGCGAGGTTCCACTGTACTTAGTCTGTGTTTAGTCGGATGAACCATCTGGCTGCCTGGAGCTGGCGTCCTGCTTCTGGTGTAATGATAACAAGTGGTGCTCTCTTTTGCAGGTTGCAGAGTTACAGATGAAATTTTGCATTTGGTGCCAAATAAAGAAAATTTCAGGTTAACCTTGAGAGCCATTAAGCTGTGGGCAAAGAGTAAGTATCACAGGTGTTACTGTCCTAGCCACAGAGTATTTCATAGAGAATCTTGCTACAAGTAACGCAGTGCTGTGCTGAAAACCTGAACATAAAGCCATTTGTTTAGTCTTGCACTGCTGACTATAATGTACTAGGACGTGATATTACTGCCCGTGGTTAAGGGGTTATCTTAACGACCACGGGCAGTAATATAATGTCCTAGCGGTCAGTGTTACTACCCGCGGTCTGCTGCTTGCAGCGATTGGCGCACATCTCAGCTGATTTTCACAGCTGAGATGTGTGTTTGCTAGGCACGAGCAGAATCGTTATCTGCCTTTTCCATTTAACCTCTTAAATGGCGCTGTCAATATGTGATAGCGCCATTATAATCGCGATAAACATTTACCGGCCGATACCGGAAGTCACGTGACATGATCACATGACTTCCGGTGGTTGTCATGGTAGCACAGGGTCATGTGATGACTCCTGTAGCTCGCATGACTCACTTTCAGTTTCACCTGGCCGAGAGCTGGGTGAGACATGAAATGAGTATATCTGCTCTTCACAGCTATGTAGCTGTGATCAGCAGATATGGCTGAGCAATCAGAGTGCTGATCCGTATAGTTAAAGGGTTAAAAAAAAACATTTGGTATCGCCGCTTTCAGAAATGCTCAATCTATCAAAATATAAAATCAATTAATCTTATTGGTAAACGGCGTAGCGGCAAAAAAAATCCAAACTCCGAAATTACGTTTTTTTGGTCGCCACAAATTTTGCGCTAAATCAATAACATGCAAACAAAATGTAGCATCTGCGCAAAAAACGTCAGCCTTCAAAAAAGTCGTTAGAGTCATAGATCCCGAAAAATGAGACCGCTACGGGTCACGGAATAAGGCATAAAACGTGCGCCACTTTCTCGGACAAACTGCTGATTTTTTTTTTTTTTTTTTCCGCTTAGATAAAAGTAAACCTCTACATGTTTGGTGTCTACGAACTCACACTAACCTCAGGCATCAAAGTGATACATCGGTTTTACCATATAGTGGACACAGTGAATAAAATCTCAAAAACTATAGTGTATCGCACTTTTTTTTGCAATTTTTCCGTATTTGGAATTTGTTTGTAGTTTTCCAGTACACTATATGGTTAAACTTATGGATTCATTTAAAAGGGCAGCTAGGACTCCTGGTATGACATACCAGGAGTCCTAGCTGCCCAGACATGGAGTGCTACTGAGGATTGTCCAATTTGGGCCGAAAACGTTTTGTCACGCACATGAATAAATAAATATACTTTTCATCGGACCCTGGGAGTGCCTTGCTACTTCTTGTTTACTTGGCCTTGAAACCTGAAGTTCACACCAATATCCTCTCAATCCACATGAAGGAAGTGCCATTTTCTTCTATATATGTGACCCATCACTAACAAACAGACTTGTGGTGTTTTTTGTTTGTTTTTTTTTCTTCATCGTTCCTTATGGGAGACCCAGACCATGGGTGTATAGCTTCTGCCTCCGGAGGACACACAAAGTACTACACTAAAAAGTGTAGCTCCTCCCTCCGAGCATATACACCCCCTGGATGACCATATCCAGCCAGTTTAATGCTTTGTGTTTCAGGAGGTCACACACACATGCATTCTCATCTGATTTTTGATTTTTCATTTTAAAGAATTGGAAGAAAAGCGGGTCCAAGCTGGACTCCCGGCATGTCCCTTCTCACCCCACTGTGTCGGCGGTGCTGTTAAGGTTGATTCTACAAGGCTGGAGCCTTGCATGCCGCGCTCCTTCACCATCCCTCTGGGCTCTGGCTTGAAGTGGGAGCCATCACGGTTCTCACTGCTTTGCAGGAGACCGGTCTCCATCCGCAGCCCCTTGAGGTCCCTGCCTGGACGGAGCGCTCACCCCTCAGGGACCTGGCCCTGCGTCTCATAAGCTAAGTATTGAGACGTTATTCAGGGGTCCCTTGTACATTTATTGGGGGTAGAGTGTGTTTTTTAACTTGTATGTGGTTTCCGGCCGGTTCTCTGTTTGTTTTTTTCCTGAGAACCGCGCCGAGGGTGCCTGCTTGTCGGCCGCATGTAAAAATTTAGGCCCCGGCTGCGGCCTACTTTCGGTTTCACTGCCCCTGCATGTCAGTCATGCAGGGGAGCAGTGCGGCGCCGCCCACCGGCCGTTCAGCATAGGGGAGGACACTCCTCTCTGAGGAGATGTTTCCCTCCCCTGTATCTCTCCTTGGCCCTCCGGTTCCCGCTCTTGGACCTAGCCCCACCCCCCCTCCTCTCTCCGGCGCCATTTTCTCAGCGTTCACATGCTGATCGGCGCTGGCTGCAGCAGCTCTGCAAATTGTCTGGGGGTCCAAGCTGTGGAACCGGAGGGCACACAACGGTCTGGTAAGCCACAACCTCTGGTTGTGGACTTTTTTATACACTCTCTGGGGGTAATTCTGAAGGAGTGTGTTCTTTACTGCAGAACCTCCACCTCAGCAGCATGTCTGTCACTAGGAGCAAGGCTGCAAAGCTATATGCTATATGCACTGCATGTAAGCTCATACTGCTTGAACCGAGCACATATCCACATTGTGATGCCTGCTCTAACATGGTGGTGCCTCAGCCTAGAGTCTCCCCAGTGGTCCCTCCGGCTGCTCCGGCCCCGGTGGCTGAACCCCCGGCTTGGGTAGCATCGTTTTCTAATGCTATCTCCCAGTCCTTTGCCGACTCTATGGGACAGCTATCCTGGACTCTGCTGACCATGCATCAGCCCCCTTCTCAGGGCGCCTCTGCTGCTCCGACTCGCTCTGCAGTGCTCACAGAGGATTTTTCCTCTGTTCCCAGACCCCGTCCTCCTCCTAAACGGAGACGTAGGGACTCTTCTCCTTCCTCGTACCACGGCTCTGATTCACGAGCTGAATCGCAGGGCGAGGAGGATGCCTTTACTGTGGGCTCGGACGCTACCTCTATGTACCCCATTGATCTAACCGAAGGTGATGCGGATGTTAGTGATTTAATTGCGTCCATTAATTCTGTACTGAACCTCAATCCACCAGTGTCAGAGGAACAAGCCTCTCTGGTAGAAAAACACCAGTTTACCTCACCTAAGAGAGCAAGGAGTATGTTTTTTAACCACTCCAGTTTTCAGGCCACTGTGACCAAACCCAGGGCCTGTCCTGACAAACGCTTTCCAAAGCGCAGTTCTGATGACAGTTTTCCCTTTCCACCAGAAGTGGTCAAGGAGTGGGCTCATTCACCTAAGGTGGATCCTCCGGTGTCTAGAATCTCAGCCCAGACAGTTGTATCTGTGGCGGATGGCACCTCACTTAAGGATTCCACTGACCGCCAGGTTGACCTTCTGGCCAAATCTGTATATGAAGCGGCAGGGGCCTCGTTCCCCCCCGTCTTTTGCAGCAGTGTGGGCTCTTAAGGCCGTCTCTGCTTCTCTGGCGGAGATGCATTCCCTCACCAGGGACTCTCTGCCCGAAATGGTTGCTTTAACTTCCCAGGCTTCAGCCTTTTCATCCTATGCCATGTCTGCCATTCTGGAGGCCTCTCACCGCACGGCGGTGGCTTCCGCTAATTCCCTCGCGATCCGCAGGATCTTGTGGCTTCGAGAGTGGAAAGCAGACGCTTCTTCCAAGAAGTACCTTGCTGGGCTCCCTTTTGCTGGGTCCCGGCTGTTCGGTGAACAACTGGATGAAATTATTAAGGAAGCTACTGGCGGGAAGAGTACTTCCTTGCCACAAACTAAAACCAGGAAACCTGTCCAGGGCAGGAACCAGTCGAGGTTTCGTTCCTTTCGTTCCTCTAAGCCCTCAGCCTCGTCCACTAACTCAGCCAAGGATCGAAAAACCAGCTGGCGCACGAAGCCGCGTCCCCTGAAGAACGGAGGAGCCGCTGCCACTAAGGCAGCCTCCTCTTGACTATCTGGCCGCGCCAGCAACGTCCTTAGTCGGTGGCAGGCTCTCCCACTTTGGCGACGTGTGGTTTCAACACGTCTCCGATCAGTGGGTGCGGGATATCATCTCCCACGGCTACAGGATAGAATTCTCTTCCAGCCCGCCAAACAGATTTTTTTCTGTCCACTTTCCCCTGCTCCAAGGCCGCCGCCTTCTCCCAGGCCGTGGCATCCTTGCAGGCCAACGGAGTAATTGTACCGGTTCCCGCCCGGGAACGGTTCAGAGGTTTCTACTCTAATCTCTTCCTAGTCCCCAAAAAGGACGGTTCCTTCCGGCCCATCCTGGATCTCAAGCTTCTCAACAAGCATGTTCAGGTGCGGCACTTTCGCATGGAATCTCTGCGATCAGTCATTGCCTCAATGACCCAAGGAGATTTTCTAGCATCCATCGACATCAGAGATGCCTATTTGCATGTGCCAATTGCGGTTTCACACCAGCGTTGGCTACGTTTTGCAATCGGAGAGGAACATTTCCAATTCGTGGCTCTCCCCTTCGGGTTAGCCACGGCCCCTCGAGTATTCACCAAGGTCATGGCAGCAGTGGTTGCGGTTCTGCACCTACAGGGGTTGGCAGTGATTCCTTACCTGGACGACCTTCTAGTCAAGGCTTCATCCAGTGCAGACTGTCAGCGGAGTGTCTCGCTCACTCTCGCCACGCTTGTTCAATTCGGGTGGCTTGTCAATCTGCCCAAGTCCACTCTGACCCCGACACAGAAACTTACGTACCTAGGGATGCAATTCGAGACTCTGCCGGCACTTGTGAAGCTGCCCTTAGTCAAACAGCAGTCCCTCCATCTGGCGGTGCGCTCTCTGTTGAGGCCCCGCCGTCATTCCATCAGGCACCTCATGCAGGTGCTGGGTCAGATGGTGGCGTCAATGGAAGCGGTTCCCTTTGCCCAGTTCCATCTGCGTCCCCTGCAGCTGGACATTCTCTGCTGTTGGGACAAGCGGACCTCTTCCTTGCACAGGCTAGTGGCTCTGTCGCCGCAGACCAGAAGCTCTCTTCAGTGGTGGCTTCGGCCCCTCTCTCTGTCTCAGGGACGCTCCTTCCTGATCCCGTCCTGGGTGATTCTCACCACGGATGCCAGCCTATCCGGCTGGGGAGCAGTATTTCTCCACCACCGAGCACAGGGCACTTGGACTCCGTCCGAATCAGCCCTCTCGATCAATGTGCTGGAAATCAGAGCTGTGCTCCTAGCTCTCGTAGCCTTTCACCACCTGTTGGCGGACAAGCACATTCGAGTCCAGTCAGACAACGCGACAGCAGTTGCCTACATCAATCACCAGGGCGGGACTCGCAGCCGCCTGGCAATGTTGGAGGTACAACGCATCCTTCAATGGACGGAGGACTCCAAGTCCAGCATATCCGCAGTCCACATCCCAGGCGTAGAAAACTGGGAGGCAGATTATCTCAGCCGTCAAACCGTGGACAGCGGCAAGTGGGCCCTGCATCCGGCAGTGTTCCGGTCAATCTGCCACAAGTGGGGCACTCCGGAAGTGGACCTAATGGCATCTCGGCACAACAACAAGGTCCCGGTTTACGTGGCTCGCTCCCACGATCCTCAGGCCTTGGCAGCGGACGCGCTGGTTCAAGACTGGTCCCAGTTCCGTCTGGCTTACGTGTTTCCCCCTCTAGCTCTCTTGCCCAGAGTCCTGCGCAAGATCAGGATGGAGGGCCGTCGGGTCATAATCATTGCTCCAGACTGGCCCAGGCGAGCTTGGTACCCAGACCTGCTCCGTCTGTCCGTAGAGGTGCCGTGGCATCTCCCGGACCGCCTAGACCTTCTCTCTCAAGGTCCGTTTTTCCGCCAGAATTCTGCGGCTCTCAGATTGACGGCGTGGCTCTTGAGTCCTGGATCCTGACGGCTTCCGGCATTCCTTCTGAAGTCATCTCCACTATGACTCGGGCTCGGAAGTCTTCCTCGGCCAAGATTTACCACAGGACTTGGAGGATTTTCCTGTCCTGGTGTCGCTCTTCTGGCCATGCTCCTTGGCCTTTTTCCTTGCCGACCATCCTGTCTTTTCTACAGTCCGGTCTGCAGCCGGGACTATCCCTCAATTCCCTCAAGGGACAGGTCTCGGCTCTGTCAGTGTTGTTCCAGCGGCGTATCGCCCGGCTGGCCCAGGTGCGCACCTTCATGCAGGGCGCATCTCACATCATTCCTCCATACCGGCGGCCTTTGGATCCCTGGGACCTTAATCTGGTCCTCACGGCCTTACAGAAACCCCCCTTTGAGCCTCTTAGGGAGGTTCCTTTGTTTCGTCTCTCACAGAAAGTGGTCTTTCTGGTGGCCATAACTTCTCTCAGGAGAGTTTCTGATTTGGCTGCGCTCTCTTCGGAGTCACCCTTTTTGGTTTTTCACCAAGACAAGGTGGTCCTCCATCCGACTCCGGACTTTCTCCCTAAGGTGGTGTCTCCTTTCCACCTTAACCAGGACATTTCATTGCCTTCCCTTTGTCCGGCCCCTGTGCATCGCTTTGAGAAAGCGTTGCATACTTTAGATTTGGTGCGGGTGCTCCGGATCTATGTGTCATGCACCGCTGCTGTCAGGCGGTGCACCTCTTTTTGTGCTGACCACAGGTCAGCGCAAGGGTCTTTCGGCTTCAAAACCGACCCTAGCTCGTTGGATTAGGTCGGCCATCTCCGATGCCTACCAATGTACTCAGGTGCCTCCCCCGCCGGGGATTAAGGCACACTAGACTAGAGCTGTCGGTGCCTCTTGGGCTTTCAGGCACCAGGCTACGGCTCAGCAAGTCTGTCAGGCTGCCACTTGGTCTAGTCTGCACACCTTTTCGAAGCACTATCAAGTGCATGCTCATGCTTCGGCAGATGCGAGCTTGGGCAAACGCATCCTTCAGGCGGCTGTCGCCCATTTGTGAAGTTAGGTTTTGCCTACTTCGCAGTTCTGTCTATTACCTACCCATGGACTGCTTTGAGACGTCCCATGGTCTGGGTCTCCCATAAGGAACGATGAAGAAAGAGAATTTTGTTTACTTACCGTAAATTCTTTTTCTTATAGTTCCGACATGGGAGACCCAGCACCCTCCCTGTTGCCTGTTGGCAGTTCTTGTTCCGTGTGTTTTCACCGGCTGTTGTTGTAGACAGAGGTTCCGGTTGTTCCGGGTTTTGCTCTATCTCTACTTGTGGGTGGATGTCCTCCTTCAGCTTTTGCACTAAACTGGCTGGATATGGTCATCCAGGGGGTGTATATGCTCGGAGGGAGGAGCTACACTTTTTAGTGTAGTACTTTGTGTGTCCTCTGGAGGCAGAAGCTATACACCAATGGTCTGGGTCTCCCATGTCGGAACTATAAGAAAAAGAATTTACGGTAAGTAAACAAAATTCTCTTTTTTTTTTTTTGTTTTTGAATGAAATAACATTTACACTTTAAGTTTTGTTCTTTGATCTGTCGCCTGTAGGTGTCACTGTTGGTGCTGTAATTCAGTGTTACATTGGCTGAGTTTCGATACATTGACTAGCTTTAGTTACATCTTTCTTGTTTTTTGTTTTCTTTTTTTTTTTTTACTTTTAAGGACGAGGTATTTATTCCAACATGTTGGGATTTCTCGGTGGCGTATCGTGGGCTATGTTGGTAGCAAGGACTTGTCAGCTTTACCCCAATGCAGTTGCGTCTACTCTAGTTCATAAATTTTTCCTTGTCTTTTCTAAGTGGTGAGTGTTTGTTTCTGTGTTTTGAGCATTACAGTTGTGTTCACACGTAGCCGCAGTACGTTGTGTTTTTTTTTGTTTTTGTTCTCCCATGATCACCATTGATGCAGCTTTACCATGATCTGCAAACCAACTGACTGCGGCCGCAATGTGTGAATGCAGCCAAAGGCTATGTGCCCACGGGAGCTCGCACCTGCGGATAGCTGCAGGTACGGCCGCAGGTTTCCCGCAGCAGCTCCCTGGAATATGCAGCTATACAGCAGGATTCCAGCAAAAAAGCTGCGGTAAACCTGTGGCCATTTGTGCGACTTACCTGCGGAAGTCCCGGCCTCTATCTCCATAGTGGAGGGCCAAGATTTTTGCAGGAAAACATGCAGTTATGTGCGGCTGTGGGACATCCGCAGCATATTCCGCAGTCGCACATTCCGCAGCATGGACACACACTCCCCATGTCCCATAGGATAACATGGGGCGTGACTGTGCTTGCTAAAACCTGCAGATTTATCTAGAAAATCCAGATAAATCCGCAAGTTTTCCGCGGGTACATAGCCTTATAATTCACGTATTTTTAAGTGTAGTTAACACCTCAGTCTCCTTCACCTTTTATCCACAGGGAATGGCCTAACCCAGTATTACTAAAACAACCAGAAGAGAGTAACCTAAATCTGCCAGTTTGGGACCCCAGGGTGGGTGATGTATAATAATCAGGAATATAAACTGGATAATCTTGGATATATTCACTTATTAATTTTTATTTGTTTAGTAAACCTCTTGTTAGTGCTAACATAAATGTCATCATCAGCCACGTTAAATGTATATCTCACATGTAATGTTTTCTCTGTGCCGTTTCGTTCTCCTCTAGAGACTTTGTTTAAATTAAAGTTTCCTTTTTTTATATAGGGTATGTACTATTATTTTTATTTTTTTTGAGAATTAATTTCTCATGATGGTGTTTCTCTTCTATTTTACTTGAGCCCATTTATTTCTAACCTGAAATTTGGGCCAGGAACAGACGGCTAATAATGCCACACTAAAGTTTTTTTTGCTTTGTTTTCTTAAGTTAAATGCATGTGTTTTATGTTAATCGTTTATGCAGTTGGATCTCCCAAAAATTGAATAAAGTTTTTAGTTTGCCTTCTATAGCCTATGGGGCTGCTTACTGATGAGTTATGTAAGATCTGTCAGTGAGCTCATTCTAAAGGCCCCGTCATACACAACGAGATCACTAACGTGATCGCTGCTGAGTCACAGTTTCTGTGACGCAGTAGCGATCCCGTTAGCGATCTCGTTATGTGACACCTACCAGCGATTAGGCCCCTGCTGTGTGGTCGCCGGTCGTTGCCGAACAGTCCGGACCATTTTCTTCAAAGGCAATGTCCTGCTGGGCAGGACACATCGTTGTGTTTGACACTGTGTGACAGGGT